>NW_024871053.1:1510000-1731401 GCF_019054845.1 Dipodomys spectabilis
ATCTGTGTATGTGCTACTGAGGAATTGAACCCAGGGCTTCTTGCATGCTAGGCAAACACTCTCTCACTAATCCACAATCCCTGCCCCCTCATCTTTTTTCTTAAAGGTAGTTTTACATAAGTATGCTAGCATTTTACGTCTCCAACTGTATTTTTTGAACACAGGTTATTCCTATAAACCCTGATCTCTTCCCCTGCCTGATTTGTGATGGTTCCTGCATTGGCCTCATAATAAAATGTAAACAAAGGCTGCTGAGAGCTTTAGTGTGCATCATATAAGGACACAGGCCTGGAATCTGGGAAGAGAAAAAGATGGGGCTGAAATGAACAGAATGATGCAGTATGCGCAATGAGCATACTGAAAAATAAATCAGTAAATAAAATCAGAAGCATTGCATACAGCCTGTTTGCAATCAGGGAGGTAATATACACCTGTAAGTATGGTATTAATACATAAACTTGGTCTTTGCTTTTTGAAATTTTTTTGGTGGCCATCCCATGGCTTAAACTCAGGGTGTGATACCTTCCTCAGCTGTTTTGCTCAAGGCTGAGGCTCTACAACTGCCACAGCTCCACTGCCAGCCATCAGGTCGTTAACTGAACATAAGCGCCTCCCAGGCTTTCCTGCCTGGTCTGGCCTGTGTCTCTTATTTGGCCTTCTCTTGCAAAGCTGGAGCTCAACCCTCTAGGCCACTGCTCCACTTCTAGTTTTCTGGTGGTTTATTGGAGACAAGAGTCTCACAGACTTTCCTGCTAGGGCTGGCTTTCAATCATGATCTCCTGCGGAGACTTCAAGTGGTTTTCCTCAGGGATTCACCTAGGAGCCATTCCACACAAATCTTTCGTCTAAATCTTGAGAGGTACTAGAGAAAAACAGAAACAGGAAGATGCTTCTAGTGTGTTCTAGATACTCAAGGTTGGAGACACAAAACACTCATAATTATTAGATCATTTTCTAGGCAAAAGGAGCAATGCAGACAGTATGAGGATCGTTCTAGCTTTCGGTCCTCATACCCTGAGACACTAAAATAATTGCATCTCAATGCTAAGTGACAGAACTGGCATGTCTTGTGGACATTTGCTCATAAATCTGTGACACTCAATTCTCACTTTTGGTTTCAAACCTGTGACCAGAGGGGATGATGAGTAGAGAAAGTCCTTCTCAGAGAACGTAGCTATAAAGAACATTGGGTAGTTGACTTATAAGTCCAAACCATTGGAATAACCCTATTAAGAAGTCAGATTGTCCAGATTATAAAATGAAGAAGAAAAGAAAGAAGGTGTCTGTGTCTGCTGACTCTAATCCATGCTCCTCAGGAGGCTAAGATGTAGAGAATCTGAGTTCGAATCCAGCCAGCATAAGAAAGTCCATGGCACTGTAATTTCAAAGAGATCACAGAAAAACCCAGAAGTGGGGTGTGACTCCACCTTAATGCACTATCCTTGAGCAAAAGGAGCTCAGAGACAAGGCCTAGGCTCATAGTTCAACCCTTGGACCTGCCCCCTCAAAAAGAACCTGCACCTCCATGTCTTTGTGTATGTATAGATATCTTCCTATAAGTGAAGCTCCTGAGTAGCTATGATACATGGCACCAAGGTAGGAAATTTGTATTCAATACAATGAGTTCATAACACAGAGACTGCTTTTATGACATTACATGTTCTAGGGCTCCCTTCACTGCTCCCAGTGTAGCCTGAGGGTTTCTCTGCATCCCAGGCCAGCTGGAAATATTCTCTTTCATTGTCTGGACAGGCACACAAAAGGCCTCATTCATGTAGAGCTGTGTATCAAACAACTCCATCTGGGCCAATTAGTGAAGAGGAGTGTGGGCGGGCTCTGAAGGTCAGGAGAAAAATTCCTCTTTGTACAACAAGCTATCTCTCTTCCTAGTGCTGTTTTTTGACAGGAAGCCTTCATTTGTGCCAACTCCCATGGCAGGCCAAGTTCTGCGCACTCATCTTGCCTTTGTGAGACTATATTTCAAAGCTCAGATACAGTGCTCAATATAATTCAGGAGTCCTTCTGGCAGACAACTAGGGCACTGAACTTAATGAAATGTTCCATTGAGGGCAATGATGGGCCTATGATGCCTTTTCTAATTTTCTGGAAGCTTTGAAATCCAAGCATATGTTGGATATCACAAAGCTTCCAGTCATCTAGAGGTGGTGAAGCTCATCCGATTTTGAAACATTTGACCTCTCTTAGTTGGGCCCTGGGTGACTAGGTTTTGGGGTTGAACACAGGGCCTGGGTGCTAGCAATGAGCTCAGAACAGAAGTCTAGTGCTTTACCATTTTGTGTCACAGCTTCACTTCTGCTTTGTGTGTGTGTGTGTGTGTGTGTGTGTGTGTGTATGCATATTCTAGTCCTGGAGCTTGAACACAGGACATGAGCACTGTACCTAGTTTCTCTTCTACAAGGATTGCCCTCTCCTACTTGAACCACAGAGGCACTTCAGGCTTTTTCCTAGTGATGTGGTCCTGAGAAATCAAGGACAGGGTTTCATATATGCAAAGCACTCTACCCCTAAGGCACATTCCCAGCCTTCTACTTCAGTTTGTTAGTGTGTATCTATCTTTTTTTATTATTGTCGGTTGTAGGAGTGGAAAGCTGGGCCTGGGGACTGTCTCTGAGCTCTTCAGCACAAATCTTGTTGCTCTACCACTTGAGCCACAGAGCCACTTCTGGTATTCTTGTGGTTCATTGGATCTAAGTGTCTCAAGGACTTTCCTGTTGGGAGCTGACAGTAAAGCTCCAAGGTCATCTTGACTCTTGTACTCACTTAAAGGCATGTACAAGGAACTGGCTTTCATGAATAACACCAGGTATCCGGGTTTGCCTTGCTATGTCTGTAAAATTTGTGTTACTTTCTATCAGTTGACCTTGTCTTGTTTCTTTCTACACCCTTGTTTTTATTAAAGACTTTTCTTGCTTTTCTACACTATGGTGACCTTAGGTTACCTCTTGACTTCTAATAGTATAAATAAGGAGAGTTAAAAATAACCGGGGCTGCAGTCTTGAGCTGCAGACCTCCCGACCCCATCCCTTGTCTTATGTCTTTATATTTCCGTCCTTGCCCCCTAAATCAGGAGTCCCTTTCGTTGCCCGCTGGTTCTGGCAAGAGGAGCCCGAACAGGGACCCTAAAAACCTGGGATAAAGGCAGAGGACCCCGCTAAGGTAAGAGGACGCGTCCAGAAAAAGAGCGGGTGTAGCCGGGCGCTGGTGGCTCACACCTGTAATCCTAGCTACTCAGGAGGCTGAGATCTGAGGATGGCGGTTCAAAGCCAACCCGGGCAGGAGAGACTGTGAGACTCCTATCTCCAATAAACCACCAGATAACCAGAAGTGGCGCTGTAGCTCACGTGGTAGAGCGCTTGCCTTGAGCTGAAGAGCTGAGGGACAGGGCCCAAGCCCAGATTTCAAGTCCCACGACCGACAAAAAAAAAAAAAGAAAAAGAGCGGGTGATAGTATAGTCGGGAGTAAGAAATTATGGGGCAAGCAAACAGCCACACGTTATACGTGCAGGCTTTCAAGGGTATGCTTCACGCTCAAGGAGTAAAAGTTAGACAGAGTCAGTTAGAATGTTTCTTTCACTTTGTTGAGAAAGTATACCCCTGGTTCCCGGAGGAAGGAACCATTAGTTTTAAAACTTAAAAGAAAATAATCTTTTTTTTTTTTTGGAAAAAAGGATTCAGGGACACCATGATACAAATGGCCTGTAAGTTAAAACATTGCTGCTTTGTAATTGTCTGGTATCTGTGTAGCCTACAGGTTCTGTATTGGGGTTGACAAGAGTCTTGGCAGATGTGCTATAAGACAGCCAACGGGGCCGGTGGGAGACGTCCCCCAAATCCCCATCAGGGTAAACTATCCACTAGTGCAGACATTTGGGCCAGTCTGTAGTCTGGCACCTTCTGTCTGACAGCCTACAACGCACATGCTGTAAATATGTTTTTTCTCAATGTTTGTGTATGTATTTTAAAATTGTTAAAATGTTTCTTCTCTCAGATTCATCCTGATGCGAGAGCCCGAAAAAAACTGGCTAACACCCCCTCAATATCTGTTTCCCTCTAGCTCCTTCTTTTTTACTTACACTTTAAACTGACCCCCTTTCTCCCATTCACTGCCACCTCCTCCGCCCTCTCTGGATCCAGAAGTAGGGGAGTGATGGGTTGCAAAAAACCTGGAGGATCTAACAATAACTTAAAAGGGCTGGCAGGGAAAACTCGCAGCCAGATAAAACTGCCACTGACCACCTACAAGTGACACCAGCAAGATCTTAGCCTCAGGCCTTGGCCCAGGGGGTCTGAGTATGGGGGAGAACCTGTCAGTCTGAGGGGACGGCCGCTAGGGACTTCTTTCCCTCCACCTTGGAAGGCCCCTGGGTCAACGTTTGCAGAAATCTAAAAAAAAAATCCTCGGGAGGTGAGTAGAGGGGGTCTGAGTCCCCTGGTAAGTGGGTTTGAGTCCCACTTGTAAATGGTGGTGAGATGTTGCCCCATTCACTGAGACCTGATTTTGTCTTTGTGGCCACTTGTTTGTCTTGTTTACTTTAGTGTGTTTGTTTGCTTTATGTTTTCTAAGGTAAAAAAGTTCTGGGTGAGCGTGACAGGCTCACTCAACAGACTTTGGATTCAGCTTGCTGAGTAAAAACAGCACAAAGTTCTGGTAGAGATAAAGATAAACTGGGGCCCATTTTATTAGTCCCAATTCAGCCTTTGGTTGTTGTCTTGTCTAGTTCTGTTTTAAAATTGGTACCAGTTTTAAATGTACGTACAACTGATTTTGATTTTTGCGTGCTTTAAGATCTGTGTGTGTTTTGTATGTGTTTGTGAACATGTTCAAGATAAAAATTATCAACATACAGTAACAATTGGGTGAGTTTAAGTATAAAATTCAAAAGGTTATGAGGTTTAAACTTTACCAAAAATTTTCAAAAATTTTCACATTGTTTTAAATGACTTTTTAAAGATTCTTTAACTTAAAAAAAATCTGGTATTTTAAAATACATAAGGCTGTTTTCACTGTAATCAAGTTATCTGGCTTAACAAAACTGCATTTGCTGTTTAAAATTTAGTTCTCTTGGCTAAAATTTGGGGATAAATATTAAAAGTTTAAATATAAAAGTTTGTTTAACACTGTAAAAGACATTACCTGTTCTGTCTGTCTAAAACTGTGTATTTTCATTTAAAAACCAAGAGATTAAAAAAAAAAAACTTTAAAGCCAACAAAAGACCTATCTTTAGGGGTAAGGGGTAAACAGGTAAAAGTACAGTTCAGCTGGTCATACATGGTGGGACAGGCCATGGGAGGAGTCCACACATGTTAAAAGAGGACAAGCTGACACAAACACAGTTCATCTTACCCTAAAGAGAGAGATTAGGTGCGTGCCCATTTCCACAGGAGGGGCCAAGTGGCCCAAATTTGTTCTGTCCTTTTTCTCTACAGATAAATACTAAAAACATGATGATAAAAATTAGTGATGTGATAATCTGATTAGCACTGCTAAAACTGCCCCTTGGACTTAAAAAGAGGGTTAAAAAATGTTTTTGTGTAATGTGACTTGCTTTCTATAATGTTTTATAATTGGGATATGTTTTTATTTTTTTATTTTTATTTTTTTAAATTTGTTTTTGTTTTTGTTTTTTTTTTTTTGGGTCTGGTCGTGGGGCCTGAGTGCTGTCCCTCAGCTCTTCAGCCTAAGGCTAGCGCTCTAGCTCTACCACTTGAGCCACAGTGCCACTTCCGGCTTTTTTATTTTCTGCTTATGTGGTGCTGAGGAATTGAACCCAGGGCCTCATGCATGCAAGGCAAGCGCTCTACCACTGAGCCACCTTCCCAGCCCTGGGATATGTTTTTAAAAGTCATAAATGTGTTAAGTTTAACTTCTTGGTAGAGAGATGGTGATTGTAATTCTTATATTAAAAAAAAATTTGAGTTTAAAAGTTTTAATGTGTATCTGTTTTAAAACAAACAGCCAAGAGACATGAGTGACACTTGGCCTCAAGATTTTAAGGGATTTTTTTTAATGTAACTAAAAACTAAAATATAAAATAATAAAAGAGATTAATAGGAGGCTTAAAAAATAGGAATGGATTTTTGGATATAAAGTTTAAAAGTAAAATTGTTCTTAACATTTGCCTCAAAGTAAAAAAATTAGGATTACCAAAATAATTGCTTAATTGCTATTCCAGTTTGCTCTTATAGGTTTTTTAAGTTTCCAGCAAGCCAAGAACAAAGCACAGAGGATTCTTATAAGTTTGTCGGATGTAACTTTGACTCTTAACAAGTTTCAGGTAAGAGCATGCTTAATAGCTACTTCTATGTTGACCACCTTGTTGCTTTTAATTGGAGTAAAGTGGCCTTTTATAAGAGTCATTGATTTACAAACTGGTTCAAAGCCAGCCCGGGCACAAGAAGGTCCCTGTGAGACTGTCACCTCTACTCAGCCAACAGTGCTAAAAAAAAACAAGCAGAGTTGCTTTGGGACTCATAGTGACAGAGTGCTAGCCTTGAGTTGTAGAGCTGAGGGACAGCACTCAGGCCCCGAGTTCAAGTCCAGTGACCAGCTAAGAAAAATACAAATGAGGCATTTATCTCAGTGTAAAAAAAACACTCCTGGGACAAGAGCACTGGAGGAGCATCCAGAGGCAGTAAGTCACTGCTCGGATAACAAAAATGTCAGATCCTAGAGTCATTTGTGTGTGGCCCTTCAAGAATTGGTCAGAGCCAGGAGGTCATGGGAAGATAGTTTGTAAGCATGCCTTATGTCCATGACTATCTACCTTGTAGGGACAGGAACTTGTCAGTAATCTGTGATAGTATTAAAAAAGCTAAAGTTATAAAATGTGGGGTATGGTTTAAATCCCAACCCCTGTATGTGCCAAAATCCCTAATTGACAGTAACTTTTGAGCTAATACCAGCTACATAAAATTTATCTGCTCAAGAATAAAGTTTGTAAACCTGAGAGTGTGTTTCTATTAACATCTGTCTAAAGGCCTGCACAGGTGACTTAGACATTGTTAGAGTCACTAGAGGTCATATTCCTAAAGATGCTTTTACAAACCAGAGTGTAAAACAAGCTACACTGCTGTAGCCAGAGAAAAAGTCTATGCATTTGTCAAAAGTTAAAATATTGTTCTTAATGACATCTAACCCTGGTAACCTCTTTGTAAAAGAGACTAAGGTTATAGGTTCCTGGCTAGGTAGGACAACACCCTTGAGTCAGCTTGAAGAAGTTACAGAAGATGAATCTTCGCCCATCATCCCCTTTTTAAAACAAGGGACCAGAGTCATAAAAAAAAAAGGATGACAAAATACACACACACACACACACACACACACACACACACACACACACAAAAGACATGGAAAATAGTAGTACAGGCCTAAACACTCTATATCTGCCTAAAAAATCAGCCTTATTAAAAGAACTATCTAGTTTAAAAAGTTGTCATCTTGGTAAATTGTCCTGGGCTATTGTCTATATAGTCTTAAAAACTAGTGGGCCCACAACCTGCCAAGCCTATATATTACTTGTATCCTTAACCAAAAATTTACAGCCCAGCACAAGGTGTAACACAGTCCCTTGGAGCCACTGAGAGACCCTGCTGCTGCTGCTGCTACAGCCTGACAGTCACCTGGAAAAAATTTACATCGTTATCCTGACCACCTCCACCGTAAAAAAAGTAGACTAAACTCCTGCCTGATTCCATCTTTTGGATGGCTTTGCTTTGTCCATGTTACCATATGCCTACTCTAATTTTATTATGGCTACTCCTCTTGCCGGGGAGACTAACAAACATTGTATTGCCCATTCCCTACACTGCTTTGCCACTATGGGACTTCCTAAACATAGTAAAACTGATAATGGTCTGGGATATGTCAGACAAGCTTTTCAAAATTTTTGTAAATCTTATCAGATTATTCACCCTACAGGTATTCCCTATAATCCTCCAGGTCAAAAAATTGTTAAACGAGCTAATGGTTTACTCAAACATGAAATTTTTAAATTAAAAGGTGGGGAATTATACCCCTCTCTCCTGTTAATATTCTTTCTCATGCTTTGTTTGTACTAAATTTTTTAAACTAAGAATGTAATGGCCTTACCACAGCACAGCGTTTTTGGGAAAAAAGAGAGCAAAGAGCTTTTGCTCAAGTAAAGTGAAAGGATCCTTTAACAGGTGCTTGGCATGGGCCTGATCTGGTTTTAACATGGGGGTCGAGGACATGTTTGTGTTTTCTCGCCGGAAGAAAATGACGCCCGCTGGTTGCCTGAACGCTGCGTTAGGATTGTGGAGACTCATTCAGATGACACAAATGCTGCCACATTGGGCTTATGTGCCAGATCCCCTGATTGTGCACCCTACAACTTGGGAGGGAGTTAAAGTAATCATTCACTTAAATAGATCAGCATTCAATACAGCCCCTGATCCCTTCATCCAGCACACCAAGATGAGAGATATCTCAGCTTCAGATATTGGAACTCCTTTTTGCTTTACCACCAGCTCTAAAGGCTCCATTCCAGGCTGTGTTATAATGCTATCCATGACTCATAAAATTTGATTCCCAGACAAAAATCAAATGTACAATATACAGATGATATCTTTGCCAACTGGGCACTTAGTTTATACAAATTCTGCTCCATCCTTTAGGATACCCCACTACATTAATTCTTCACAAGTAGTAAAATCTACAGGAGAGCCTCATCCAAATAGGTGTAAGCATGTACAGCCATTTGTTACCAATATTTCTGAAACTAATTCTCAATTAATGGACTGGTCTGGAGCTAATCTTACTAATAAGTACAATCTTGGACTGTGGTGGATAAATGGACAATCTCAACATCATGTTTGGATGCTGGTAGCTACACTCAACAACATAACCTGGCCCAATTCATCCCTTTTAAAATAATATTATAAATTGTGTATCACCACCCCATATCATTATGTATGGACCATTTAATATCTCTGTAGGAGCTAATTATTTTAATGTTACCTGTTCTAATTGTTCTTTTATTAATTGCTTGTATAACAACATAACTAAATTCATACTTATTGTTAGACAACCATCTTTTGTTATGCTTCCTGTAAATATTTCTAAAACTTGGCATAAAGATTTTAGTATTCAGGTGTTAAAACAATTGAAAAAAACTAATGCGCCCTCTTCAATTTGTTGGGCTACTTGTAGCTGATGTTTTGGCCTTTACTTCGTTAGCTGCCTCTACAGCGGCAGCTGCTGTGACACTAACACAAAATGTACAAACTGCCTATTATCTTAATCAGCTTGCTGATAATACTACCCAAGCCTTACCTCTGGACTCTAAAGTGACAAAAACTGTTAAAAAACTGTTTAAACAATTTCAATGCTATATCCCTTCCCTGACTTATGTTAAAGGATTGTTAATGACATTGCTTGGCCTAAAAATGCTTTTGTTAATGGTTTTCTATGCCTTCCTTGTATTACATACACTACAAAACTCTCTTATGAGTTTAGCCAGCCAGCTGCATAAAATCAAGCTCCAAATAAATGAATTCCCCCCGAGAAAAACTACAGCCAGAGACGGGTAAGAGGGCGGTGCCAGTCTGACCAACCTAAGCAGGGCCTTCAGCTTTGCTCTGAAGAAGTTCCCAAAGACGGGTAAGACAGACAAGGTGATCCACCCAACCTAAGACAGGCGGGTTCGCTTCTTCAAAAAAGAGATGAGGGAGATGTTGGGAGCCGACAGTAAAACTCCAAGGTCATCTTGACCCTTGTACTCACTTAAAGGCATGCACAAGGAACTGGCTTTCATGAATAACACCAGGTATCCGGGTTTGCCTTGCTATGTCTGTAAAATTTGTTTTACTTTCTATCAGTTGACCTTGTCTTGTTTCTTTCTACACTCTTGTTTTTATTAAAGACTTTTCTTGCTTTTCTACACTATGGTGACCTTAGGTTACCTCTTGACTTCTAATAGTATAAATAAGGATAGTTAAAAATAAACGGGGCTGCAGTCTTGAGCTGCAGACCTCCCGACCCCATCCTTTGTCTTATGTCTTTATTTTTCCATTCCGGCACTTTCCTGCCCAGGTTAGCTTTGAGCCATGATCCTCAGATCTCATCCTCCTGAGTAGCTAGGATGATCAGCATGAGCCACAAGCACCCAGCTATCACTTCAGGTTTCTTAGTGGTGAATTGGAGATAATAGTCTCATGGGACCTTTTGTGCCTGAGATAGTTTGGAACCCAGCTCCTCAGATCTCTGCTTCCTGAGAAGGCAGGATGACAGACCTCTGCTATAGAACCCTAGGCTGTGACACGCTGTTGCAAGAGGTTCCTTGGCTCCACGTGGTGAAGTGCTATCCATGAGCCCAAGAGGTAAGGGTCAGTGCTTAGGCCCTGAGTTCAAGGTTCACAAGTGAGAACAAAACAAAACAAAACAAAACAATTATCTGCAGGAGACAACTCACTAGTCTCCAGTAATACATAATTTTGTCCCTCCCATGGGGACATATCTGAGTGTCAATATTCTTGTCTGCATAATCATCTCAGTTGTGGAGTTCATACAAGGACAAGATGAAAGAATGCATCCTTTGATGGACAAAACATATAACACTCTTTTTTTATTCTGTCATGAGGCTTGAATTCTTGGCCTGAGCTCTGTCCCTCAGATCTTCAGCTCAAGGCTAGTGTTCTACCATTTGAGTTACATCACCACTTCCGGTTTTCTTGTGGTTTATTGGAGAAAAGGTTTTCACCGACTTTCCTGCCTGGGCTGGCTTTGAACCGCGATCCTCAGATCTCAGCCTCCTGAGTAGCTAGGAGGACATGCATGAGCCACCAGTGCCTGGCTCCACATAACCCTCTTTACAGGGTTCAGCACACAGCATCTTGTGAAAGACTCAGCACCCAGCACCCAATGCAGGACTCAACACACAGAACCCAGTGAAGGACTCAGCACATAACATCATGTGCAGGATTCAGCACACGGCACCCTGTGAGGGACTCAGAACCCCAGGAAGGACTCATCACATAGCTGTATCCCACAAGCTGTCATTAGTATTAGGGTGCTTTCATCAGTATCACCATTCTTTCAGAAACACATCACAAACTGCACAAAGTTCACATCTAATAGTTTAGAGGGGTGTTATTTGGGGGAGGTAGTCACCCACAGGGATTGCACTAAAATGTTGGGGGTACCATCCCAAGATCTTTTGCTCAAGGCTAGAGCTCTACCATTTTGAGCCACAGCTCAGAGTTTCACAGACATCCTGCCAGGGCTGAGTTTTAAAACTACCAGTGTCAGGTCTTAGCCCCCAAGTATCTTGGATGACAGGGGTGAGCAAGCCAGCAGCATCTGGCTCCATAGCGCTTGGTTGCAGTGGTATACATCTGGCTATTCAGATTATATTGCAGCTGTCAGCACCAGACACCCAGCTTGCTCTGTGATGAGGTATTTGAAGTCATATTCTTATAAAGTTGCAGTCACAACATTCAATCTTTTTTGGTGCCCGTCCTGGGTCTTGAGTAAGGCTCTAGACACAGTCCCTAAGATTTTATGCTCAAAGCTAGTGCTCGACTGCTTGAGCGACAGCACAACTTCTGTATTTTTATGTGCATGTGGTAGTGCGGAATCGAATCCAGGGCTTTGTATGTGCTAGCCATCACTATAGCACTGAGCCACAGGAGTGACGTGAATAAACAGATAAATGTGTAGATTGGCATATATGTGTGTCTACATATATATGTAGATGTATAAATATATGTATAAAACAAGAGAAAGATGACTGTATATTATGAAATTACATAAATTATATTACTGCCAATTATTGAAAAATTATTCCTTCCATTTTTAAGTATCATGGTTGAATACATAATAAAGTATTAATTGAAAATAAGTCAATGTAGTGTAATTGTTGTGTTTAATTTTATAGTATACTCATATACTAACTACTAATTTAATTGTTAATTTTATAACATTTGTATGGATGTATATTGGAATGCGTTTCTTAGAATCTCCTGCCAATCATTTGTGGCAGTCCCAGGATTTGACTTCCAGGCTTAAGTTGAGGTTTTGGCTATGTCTACCATAATAGCCAGCCAAACATCAGCATGTAAGGTCATGTACACTTTCTGGGCCTTGTCATTTAGACCCAGGATGGTCACAATGCAAAGCAAAAAAATGTAAAATCACCTTCTTTAACTTCTCCATTTTATCCTTCTCCTTTTTATTTTTAGTTTTTCTTAACCCCGAGATTAGAACTTGAGTCCTAGGATCCCAAGCTCAGCTGTGGCAGAGATGCCAAGACCTGAGTTCAAGCCGCATGTTTGGCAAAAAAAATAATAATAAAGTAAAGCCCTGGCTTGTAATTTTTTTTGAATTTTTTGGAATTTTTCTGGCTGGCATAGGATTTGAACTCAGGGTCTGGGTAACTCTGTGGGATTGTGGGTGAAGGGGAAGCTCTCGGTCCTTGAAGACAAGAAATTCAGACGAATTCCCAGGGCCTGAATTGAAGCCCCAGCACTGGAAAAAATAATATTCATATATGATCACTGTTTACATACATGGGTTTAGTAAGTATGACATTTATTACCCTTATTTATTTATTATTATTACACATATAACATTTCATTTATTACATCCTATCACACAAGATATATTTGCATATGGATTATACATCATACTGAGACTCAGGATTTTTTTTCAGGAAAAAAATGTGTCGAAAGTGGTTTCTTACTCCACGAATAAATTTTTGGTGATGCTGGGATTTCAACTCACGGCCTACAATGGCCAACCCATAAATGGGGTCACATTCTTAGCACACCAGCCTCTGGCAAACTGAGCTACCAGGAAGTTCTAAGGACCTGTGATCAAGCCACAGTAGTGCCCTATATATATATTGATAGATATGTAGAAGGCTGTATATATATATATATATATATATATACACACACACACACACACACACACACACACACATATATATATATATATATATATATATATATATACAGAGAGAGAGAATGTGAGGATATCATTAAATTATATAAATATAGTTACCAATTATTAGTTATTAAATTATGTCTTCATTTAATGAAAATTAATTTAATAAATTAAATAAATTAAATTCATTTAATAAAAATGAGTCAATATCCTTCCATTAGGGGAATCATACCATGGTGCTAGAATGGAAGATATAAATCCAATAATTTTTGTGTGGCATTCTAAAATAAAATCATGAATTAACTGCAAAATTAATTATTTTGATAACATTTCATTAGCATTCACATAAATAGGAACTAGTCTGTCAGGATCTCTCTCCATTTGTGGGTGGCAGTCCTCGCATTTGAACTCCAGGGCTAGGTCGTTTATTTCCAATGAAAACCATTGGAATAATACTGTGAAGATTTCAGATTGTCACGATGGAAAAAAGAACAAGAAGAAGAAAAGAAAGCCAGGTGTCAGTGGTTCCTGCTTGTAATACTAGCTCCTCAGGAGGCTGAGATGTATAGAATGCCAATCTGAATTTTGCAAAGGCAGGAAAGTCCATGACACTCTTATTTCTAAGAGATCACAGGAAAATATCCCCATGGGTTGGGGCTGTGGCTCAAGAGCAGAGGACTAGCCTTGAGCAAGAGGAGATTAGGGATAGGGTCTAGGCTCATATTTCAACCTCGGACCTGCCAAAGAAAAAAAAAAGAAGGCAATAACTCCATGTTTCTGAGTATGGATGGATGATGTATGGATGTCACAAAGGATTTACAATATAATGATCAGTGTGACATCACATTGTCTTTATGACATCAGCTCATTGTGACATCACAAATATGTACTGACTTCATATCACTATGATATCACATTGTCATTGTGACATCATATACACATTATGAATGCCTATTATTTGATTTCATTATATTTCAAATGTGGCATGTGGGTTCATATCAAAAAGACATTTTGACTTCATAATCATTGTGACATCACAATCCCTTTGTGACATAACATTGCCATTGTGACATACATACATATACATATATATATATATATACATATATATATATATACATATATATATATATACATATATATATATATATATGTAGGTAGGTAGGTAGGTATTTTTATTTTGTCAAGCACAGGGCTTGAAGTCAGGGCGTGGCAACTCGGCCTCAGCTTTGATCACTCTAAGTTGGGTTGCACCACTGGACCCACAGCTGAACCTGGGTTTCTGGGCCTCAAAGTCTGACAGGAGAAAATAAATAAAATGACACAGAAAAAAAACCCAGCAACTTGCTGATGGCTGCTGGTTTTACATTTGTTTTCTTTTCATGGTGACCATCCTGGGTCTGAATTACATGACTGAAAAGTGTTGGTAACCTGGTATTGCTGAAGGCTGGTGGGCTTCCAGGGAAGCCATAGGCCAACCCAACAACATAGGCCCTGTTTTTGAAGCTGGATCCTGACCCCTACGAATAGAGGGAGATCCTAAGATTTTAGTTCATATTCATAGGAATACCGATGGAAGGTTATGAATGTCAAGGTTGACTTAGTTGTTCCTGAATGATACTAATGATAAAATTAGAGAGTGATTTTAGGAGGCCAATGGATTTAATGAATATTTTTGACACATTGAAAGAATACTATTAATTACCTGGACACAATATTTTCGGGACAATGGTTGATTTAATTAATAATTCATTAAGGATGAAAACAATCATACTAATTACATGGATGCATAATAAATACCAAAGAATTGGGAGGAATGTAGGCAATATAACAGAATAATATATAGAAATCCCTGGCACTCTATAAATATCTATATGTATTTGTGTACTATCATCTACATGTCAATCTGTTATTTTGTCTATCCCTGGGGCTGGATCTCAGGTGCTGGGAACTGCTTGTCAGCTTCATATGCCCCAGGCTGGCATGCTGACACTCATGGAGTTTGGATGCCAGTACTTACAAAAATTGAATCGTGCAGTAATAAGCCCATGATTACACATGGTTTCCTTTTCTGTGAAAGTCCTGGGTGTCAGGTGTGAAGTTTCATACACAGACAAATGTATAATCTATGTAATAAATATAGTAAAAATTCCATGTGTTATAGAAGTCAATAAAATAAATGGTTAATGAATAAAACAAAAAATAAAATGAGTAACTACAGTAAGCACAATTTGCAGTCAACATATGGGGCTCCATCTCAGGGCTTGGGCACTGCCTGACAGCTGAATTGGCTAGAGGCTGCTGCGCTGGCAGTCACCCATTCATAAATTGAGCCTTCTAGGCCCTGAGTGTAGATCCCAGCACTGCCAAAAATGTAATCATGGAGGGAAAACTCGAGCATGACACATAAGTTTTCCTTTTCTGTGAAAGTGCTTGGTGTCAGGTAGGATGTATAACTTGGGTGCAAATCTATATACTATGTAATAGGATGTAATAAAGGTAAAAAATGTCATAGGTGGAAGAATCGTCACTACAATAAATGATAAACAGATTGAATTAGTAGTGAATTATTCTAGAATAAAAATTAGACACAATAAGTATAGGATGTGCATTAAGTTTAATTAATATTTTATTAAGTATTAACAAAACAAATATTACATGGAGACATAATTAAATAACTAATAATTGGTAGTAGCACATGATGCAGAATTTAATATCAGCCTCATTCTATGAAATATGAAATATGTATGGATATATGTACATATGTGATAAAATAATAAGATATTAAGTAATTATTAATTAATGCTTTATTAATTGTTAACTGGGGCACATCATTAAATGGAGATATAATTTAATACCTAATAATTGGTATTAATATCTATAATGTAATAATATGTAGAAATCTCTTTTTGTGTATATACTATTTATATACAACAATCTCTATTTATATCTCATTCACTCCTGGATCTCAGTAGTTGAGTGCTCACCTAGTAAGCATGAAGCCCTGGGTTCTATTCCTCAGTGCCACATAAACAGAAAACCCAGAAGTTCTATTGCCTTTGAATCAATTGAGTGCTAGCTTTGGGCATAAAGGCTTAGGGAGAGTGTCTAAGCTCTTACTCAAGCCCCAGGACTGATGCCAAAAAACAGTAGTATGTTCTAACTGCAATTATAGAAGGACAGAACTTCAAATACCTCATAACAGAGCAAGCTAGAAGTCTGGTGCTGACAGCTGCCACCTAACATGACTTACCCACATGTAAACTGCTGTAACCCAGCTCCACGGGTTACCCATGTCATCGTGGCATATGCCTATCATCCTAGCTGCTTGGGGGCTTTAAAACCAGTCCTGACAGGAAGTCTGCGAGACACTGCAAAATGTGGGTCCAAGTGGTAGAGCTCTAGCCTTGAGTAAATGTTATTAGAACAGTATCCCCATGTTTTGAGCTCAACCCGCAGGGTAGCCTCACTCCACAAATAAAAACACCCCACTAAACCATTAGATATGAAATTGTGTGGTTTGTGCAGTGTTCCTCAAAGAATGGTGACACTGATGAAAGCACCCTAACTCTAATGACAGCTTGTGGAAGAGAGCTATGTGCTGAGTCCTTCATAGGGTGCTCCGTGCTGAGTCCTGCACAGGGTGCTATGTGCTGAGTCCTTCAGAGGATGCAGTGTGCTCAGTCCGACATTGGGGGTTGGGTGCTGAGTCTTTCATAGGATGCTGTGTGCAAAGAGTGCCATGTGTTGTATCTTTCACCGGGTGCATTTTTACATCTTGTCCTTGTAAGAGCTCCACAACTACGATGATTATGCCGACAAGAATATTAGGGCTCAGATAGGTCCCCATGGCAGGGACGAAATTATGTATTACTGAAGACTATGAGTTGTCTCCTGCAGACAATTGTCATGAACCTTGAACGTGAGGTTTAGGCGATGACCCTTACCTATTGGGCTCATGGCTAGCCCTCCACAACGTGGAGCCATGGACCCTCTTGCAGCAAAGGTCGTGGTCAAGGGGTTGGTAGCTGAAGTCTATCATCCTGCCTTCTCAAGAAGCTGAGATCTGAGGATCTGGGTTCTAAACTATCCCAGACACGAAAGGTCCCATGAGACTATTATCTCCAATTCACCACTAATCACCTGAAGTGGAAGCTGCGTGCTTGTTGCTCATGCCTGTCATCCTAGCTACTCAGGAGGATGAGATCTGAGGATCATGGTTCAAAGCTAGCCTGGGCAGGAAAGTCCTTGAAACACTTAGCTCCAATGGACCACCAGAAAACCTGAAGTGGTGCTGTTGCTCAAGTAGTAGATCACAAGACTTGAGCTGAAGAGCTCAGGGACAACACCCAGGCCCAACTCTTACAACCGACAACAACAACAACAATAAAAAAGACAGAAATAAACTAACAAAACTGAAGTAGAGGGCTGGGAATGTGCCTTAGGGGTAGAGTACTTTGCATATATGAAACCTTGGCCTTGATTTCTTAGGACAACTTCACTAGAAAATGTCTGAAGTGGCTCTGTGGCTCAAGTGGGAGAGGGATATCCTTTTACAAGAGAAACTAGGTACAGTGCTCTAGGTAGTGCACTGTACTATGAGCTTAGGTGTTGTCCCTGAGTTCCTTTTGCTCAAGGGTAGTGCATTAAGCTTGACAGCTCACTTCTGGGTTTTTCTGTGATTTAGAAATACCTGTGCCATGGACTTTCCTACATTGGCTGGATTCAAACTAATATTCTCTACATCTTAGCCTCCTGAGGAGCTGGGATTACAGTCAGCAGCCACTGGTACTTTCTTTCTTTACTTCTTCATTTTTTACTCTTGACAATCTGACTTCTTAACAGGGTAATTCCAATGGTTCGAATTTATAAGCAAAGTACACAATGCTTATTTTCTTTCCTCATCTTACCATCTGGTCACAGGTTTGAGACCAAAATTGAGAAATGAGTGTCACAGGATTTGGGAGCAAATATCCACAGGACATGCCAGTTCTGTCACTTAGCATTGAGCTGCTGTGAATTTACTGTCTCAGGATGAGAGGACTGAAAGCTGAAGCAATCCACATACTGTCTGCATTGCTCCTTTTCCCAATAAAATGATCTAATAATTATGAGTGTTTTGAGTCTACAACCTTAATATCTAGAACACACTAGTAGTATCTTCATGTTTCCTAGTAGGCTCAAGATTTATACTTAGGGTTTGTGTGGAGTGGCTCCTCTGTGAATCCCTGAGGAAAGCCACTTGAAATCTCCTCAGGAGATCGTCATTTAACCTGGCCGAGCAGGAAAGTCTGTCAGACTCTTATCTTCAATAAACCACCAGAGAACCAGAATTTGAGCAGTGGCCCAGAGGGTAGAGCTCCAGCTTTGAGAGAGAAAGCCTAGCAGGAGATGCAAGCCAGACCAGGCAGGAAATCCTGGGAGTTGCTTATGTCCAATTAATGACCAGATAGCTGGAAGTGGAGCTGTGGTGGTGGTAGAGCCTCAGCCTTGTGCAAAACAGCTCAGGAACACATCAGGCCCTGAGTTTAATCCCTGGGATGGCTTCAAAAAATTTCAAAAAGAGAAGGCCAAGTTTATGTATCAGTGCCCTACCTACTTATGTGTGTATTTATATTACCTCTCCGAGTGCAAACAGACCTATGCAATGCTTCTGCTTTTATTTACTGGTTTATTTTTCAGATAATCTAGTTGCTCATATTGAATCATACTCTTCATTTCAGGCCCATAGCTTTTCTCTTCTAGGGTTGCAGGCCTGTTTCCTTATATGATGCACACTGAAGCTCTCAGCAGCCTTTCTTTACATTTTATTATGATGCTAAGGCAGGAACAGTCTCTAATCAGGCAGGAGAAGAGAACATCAGGTTTCGTATAAGTAACTCCTATTCAGAAAATTAAACTTGAGTACATAAAATGGTAGCATACTTATGTAAAAACTACCATTAAAAATGATGAAGGGGCTGGGAATGTGGATTAGTGAGAGAGTGCTTGCCTAGCATGCAAGACACACTGGGTTCTATTCCTCAGGCACACATACACAGACAAAGCCAGAATTGGTGCTATGGCTCAAGAAGCAGTGTGCTAGAGACAGTGCCTAGGCCTTGAGTTCAACCCAACAACTGGCAAAGAGATAGCTAGGTAGGTAGGTAGGTAGGCAGGTAGGTAGGTAGGTAGGTAAGTAGGTAGAGAGAAAGAAGGAAAGAAAGAGCGAAAGAGCGAAAGAGCAAGAAAGACAGAAAGAGAAAAAGAAAGACAGAAAGAGAGAAAGAAAGACAGAAAGAAAGACAGAAAGAAAGAAAGAAAGAAAGAAAGAAAGAAAGAAAGAAAGAAAGAAAGAAAGAAAGAAAGAAAGAAAGAAAGAAAGAAAGAAAGAAAGAAAGAAAGAAAGAAGCAATGAAACAAAGAAATAAAGAAATAAAGTTGATAGATGAATTTGGTCTTTGACCTCAGAAGGAAAGAAAGGAACACTTCCCAGTCATGAGGCCTTCTGCAGTGTGTCAGGACACCAACATCACCTTCACCCAAACACAGAGCAGGAAGAGTGTCTCTATCCCACTTCTCAGGCAGACAAGGGCCCCAGAGTCAAGAGGGCAGAGCCAGGTTCTAACTCAGGTGCTTGGAGACAGAAGAGAAAAGGCTCTGCCTTTTCTTGGACTGGGAATTTGCATTAATGATGTGGAGAATGAAAGGAGAATGGACTGGCAGAGATAGAAGGGCCTTCAAATCTGACAGAGGAGAGTCAAAAACTCACTCCGTAAGACCAGAGAGCAGGGTTTTTCTACTCTGTTCCTTTCCTCTCCCAATTAAACTGGCTCTCTATTGGTAACCAAAGATAGCCTGAGGCTCTCTTCACCTGAGGAAGGAAAGTTAATTAGTCATTGCTTGAAGCGGCTGAGAAAAGCCTGACCCTGGTGTACCTCTAACAAATATTTCAGGTTTCCCCCCCATTGCTTGCTATGCCTGGAATGAATGAAATGGTTTTGCAGCTCACTTCCCTGTTGAGTATGTACATTCTTCCTCCTAATCCTGCAGGGCTAGGTCTCTGCACCTAGCCTGGCTTTTGCAACTGTTTTCTGTCCTTCAAATACAGCATTGCACTGGAGTTCATCCTGCTAACAGGGCTAGGGCTTGGATCCTGAGAACTTCATTTGAACTCCTGATGGGTCAATAATGCTTCTGTCCTGCTTCTATAGCTCAAGAACTCTAACAACATTTACAGTTAAAGTAGCTTCTCATCACCAAGGGAAACACAGGAAGCTCTTGAACATCTGACCTTTAAGAAGTGATCATCAGAGTGTCATAGACTTTCCTACCCTGGCTGATTTCACCCTGTGATCCTGAGACCTCAGCCTCCTCAGTTAGGGTGACCGGCATGACCTCTTGGTTCTCTGCTAGGTTCAGAACTGTAATGACATTGACAATACAAGTCAAATGCTTTTCACAAAAGGCTTGGGGAGCATATTAAGCCTTTCAACAATGGACCTTTCAGAACCCTGTAGGACACAAGTTTATAATGCTAGAGTCTGAGAGGCTGGGCATATGGATCTGCTACACTTGAACCTTGAGCCTTGACTCCAATTCTGGTGTACATCAACGTTCATTTTCCAGAAAATCTTCTCATAATTAGCAATTAGGAAAAGTACTTTGATTATCCCTCTCTCTATTTCCAGTTTCATGTCTCAAACTGGAGCTGGGCTCTGTCCCTGAGCCCTTCAGCTAAAGGTGAACATTCTACCACTTGACCCTCAGTGCCACATGGAATCTCTTGGTGGTTCATTGGAGTTAAGAGTCTAACAGGCTTTCCTTCCCTAGGCTGGCTTCAAATTGTGGTCTTCAGATCTCAGCCCCCTGAGAAGATAGGGTTCCAGGTGAGAGCCACCGGAATCTGGCCTATTGCTTTTGCCAGACCTGGGGCTTGAACTTAGGGCTGGGTACTGTCTCTGAGCTATTTTTTCTCAAGCCTAGTACTCTACCACTTGAGCCACTCCACAGCTTCTAGCTTTTTCTGAGTATGTGGCAATGAGGATTCAAACCCTGGTTTCATGCATGCTGAGCAAGCTCTCTACCACTAAGCCACATTCCCAGCACCAACCTTACAATTTTAACGTTCCACTTGCCTATCCTCAGAAAAAGGCTTCTGAATATAAATCATCTAATGAAATCCCTATAGGAAGTTGTCCAAATATAAATAAGATAAAGCTCATACTGGGGATAGACTCCAAATATGTGATGGCTATGACAAATGGCTCCATTTAATTATGTATCATGTTTCAACATTTAATAAGTATTAATGAAAAAGAGTCAGTGTCCTAAATTATTTTGTATAATTTTATATTAGATGTGCAAAACGTAATAAATAGTATGTGTATAATAGTACTAAATACAATAAACAATAAAATGAATAAAATAAAAATAAAATTAATACAAAATCAATAATAATAATCATAATATGAAATAAACATATATATGTACCTATATATCATATATTACACATGTATACAATTTTTTTTTTCCATTCCAGGACCTTAATTCAGGCCCTGGGAACTCTAGCTTGAATTTCTTTTCCTCAAAGACAGTGAGTTTCCCCTTCACAAATGGTGTAAAAGAGTTACCAGGATGGTGAACTCAAATCCCATCAATGGCAAAAATACTGGTCCCAGTTCTGAGACAGTGACTTAATATTTGTAATGGAAGCAGTTATGCTTATTCAGCTCCATAATGAACATTAAAAAATATCAGTGTAGAATTTTGTACAGCTATTCAGACATCCTTCCGTTACCCCCAAAGTGCTTCTTGAGCACTACATTATTTTTTGTATGTTTTCTATTGTAAAAATGTTGTACAGAGGGCTCACAGTTGCATTAGCAAAGTAATGAGTACATTTCCTTTGGAGCATTGTTGCTTCCTCCTTTGTTTTCCCCCTACCACCCCTTACTTCCCATCTCCACAACTACATTTTCCTGCCGAGCAGTGACTTAATTATTTATTTTTGGTTTGGCATGGGGTTTGAACTCAAGTAGTGGCAACTGTGTACATCCCTCACATTGCTACGGATTTACCAAGACCCTGAGTTCAAATCCCAGGCTAGGAAAGAAAACTGGCAGAAATTCCAAATCATGGAATCTTCTTTTTAAAAATTTAGTTAATTAATTAATTAATTAAAGCAACCACGGGGCTTGAACTCAGGTCGTGGCAACTCTGCCTCAGCTTTGTTCTCTCGTGCCTGGGGTGCAGTCTCGGGACCCATAACCAATCCTGGGCCTAGACCCAGAGGGCTTGCAGGAAGAAAAAAAAGTGGGACAGCACAAAAAGTGGGGAGCTGTATAGGGCTTGGTATTTTACAATTTTTTCTTGGCACAGTGACCATCTTGCGTCTGAATGACACAGTTGCAAAGTGGACTTGGCCTGCCAGTGCTGATGGCTGGCAGGCTATCAGGGAAGCCATAAGTCAACAAGTCAACATAGGCCCTGGGTTCAAATCCTGGTCCTGACACCAACCAATGGCAACAGATCACAAGAGACTCGTTCCTATGCATAAGAATACTGATTGAAAGAGTAGTTCATGCATTTGTCTAGTCTAAAATTGGATGCAATAATCCTAGGATGCTGATTGATCTTCATTAATAGTCTATTAAGCATGAAAAGAATATTATTTCAATTATCAATATAATAAATACCTAAGATTTGGTAGGAACGTAGCAAATGTCATTTAATCATAGATAGATGGCTCTGGAACTTCATAACAATATATATTTATTTGTATACCACCCTCTGCCTATCCATGTATCACTGTTTTGGCCAAACTTGGGGCTCAATCTCAGCACCTGGGAACCACCTGTCAGCTGGGCTGGGAAGGTGGCTCAGTTTTAGAGCGCTTGCCTTGCATGCATGAGGCCCTGGGTTCGATTCCTCAGCACCACATAAGCAAAAAGGAAAAAGAGAGAAGTGGCACTGTGGCTCAAGTGGTAGAGAGCTAGTCTTGAGCTAAAGAGCTGAGGGACAGTGCCCAGGTCCAGAGTTCAGGACCCATGACCAGACCCTCCCCCCTCAAAAAAAAAGTTTCATTCTGTCGTCAGAAACCAGTCATTGCACATGTTTTCCTCTCCTCTCCTGTGAGTCCCGGGTCTCAACTAGGATGGAGAATGCATAGGCAAACCTATAACCTTGGGAACAGGTTGTCTTCCATGTAAGCTCAGTTATAGCTGTCACCATACTCAGTAAAATACACAATACCCCCATGAATTAGAGACAAAATAAGGAGAAGAAATGCACTGAATGCAAGATGCTGTCCACACATATATGTAAACATAGACCCTATGTTCAAATTATGAATTTATGAATATCTGGCCCTCATTGAGGCTCGATGTCAGGTCCTGAGAATGGCTTATCTCCTCCCTTGCTCATAGGCTGGTGTCCTCACCTAGACCCTTTCCCCAGTTGGGACTGCAAGGCTCTGAGTTCAAATCACAACACTGCCAAAAGATGAATCCTGATGTGAGAAGCCCATCGATTCACCTATCCTGTGAAAGTCTTGAGTCTCAGCTATGATGGAGAATGCATAGGAAACCCTATAGCCATGGCAATAGGTTGTCATCCATGTAAGCACTGTTATATCTGTCACCATGCTCAGTAAAATACACAATACTTCCATGAATAAGACAGAAAATAAGTAGAAGAAGTACACCAAACGCAAGATGCTGTCCACACATGTATGTAAATATAGATCCTGTGTTTAAATAATGAATTTATGACTACCATGGCCCACCCTGGGGATCAATGTCAGATCCTGGGAATGGCCTAACTTCTTAGTCGCTCACAGACTGGTGTGTTCACCTTGAACTATTCGCCAATTGGTCCTGCTAAGCCCTGAGTTCAGATCCCAGCACTACCAACAATTGGATAATGTTGTAAGAAGCTGAGTGTGAATTTTTTTTTCTCTGAGAGTCCAGGGTGTCAGGCACGCTGGAGAACATGGTCTAGAAATCTAGATGCCATGTAATAGCATGTCATCAATGTAATAAACGGAATGGGTGTCATCATAGTAAAATCAACAGTAAATAAATGAAGAAAACAAAAAATAGAAGGACCAACCCCACTAAATTTGTATGGACTGAACATCCATAGGTACAAATCCTGTTTTTACAATGTATATAAATAGTATCTTTTCCAGGGCTGAGGCTTGAATTTAGGCTTAGAGTACAATCCTGACTTTCTTTACTTCAAGTATGGTGAGCTTCCCCTTCTTCCACAGAGCTGCACATGTACCCAGACCCTGAGTTCAAATCCAAAGCCTGGCAGAAAAAAACGGGTTGAATTGCAAGCCAGGGAGCTAATTTCTTTTAATATTTTTTTTGGCTCAACAAGGGGCTTGAACTCAGGTCGTGGCAACTCTGCCTCAGCTTTGATCACCCAAAGCTAGGGTGCAGCCACTGGACCCACAGCTGATTCTGTGATCCTAGATCCCCACGCCTTGTGTGGGAAAAAAATGCATAGAAAAAATGCAGCGAGATGGCTTTTTTACCTTTTCTTCCTTTGCACGATGACCTTCCTGGGTCTGAATGACACTGTTGCAAAGGTACTTCACCTTGCATTGCTAAAGGTTGGCAGACTATTTGGGAAGTCATAGACCCACGTGGCAATGTAGGCCCTGATTTTGAATCCCCCTCCTGACACCAACCAATGGCATAGGAAATAACAGTGGAGTGATATCAATATTATGGTTGAATGAGTTGATTGTGAATGATGCTCCTACAAAATTAGACAGCATGATTTCAGGAAACTGATTTTATTTAATGTTTATGAAGTATTAAAAGAATACTATTGCTTACAGGAATGCAATAATTTCAGCACCTTGATTGATTTACTTAATAGTTTGTTAAGGATGAAAACAATAATATTAATTACATGGAGGCATAATAAATACCCAAGAATTGGTAGGAATGTAGTCTATCTAACTAAATATTGGATAGACATCTCTGGCACTCTGTAAATATATTTATTTATTAGTGTACTACCATCTGCGTGTCAATCTATTCTTATTTTGTCAACCACTGGGGCTCGATCTCAGGCCCTGGGAACTGCCTGTCAGCTCAATTTTCCACAGAATGGCATGCTGACACTCACCCATTCATGAATTGGGCCTTGGAGGCTGTGAGTTCAGATGCCAGCACTTCTAAAAAATGAATCATGGAGTAAGAAGCTGATGGTGACACGTTTTCCTTTTAAGTGAAAGTCCTGGGTGTCAGGTATGAAGTGGAATACATATGCAGAACTATATCTATGTAATCAATGTTCTATATTTCATAATAGCCAAAAAATGAATAGTCAATACATGAATAAAAAAATAAAATGAATAATTACACTGAATGCACTATGAAGTCAACATATGTGTGTAAATATAAATCACATATTTAAAATGTACACAAATAGGATGGTTTCCAGTGGTGGGGATTGATTTCAGGCCTAAGGAACAGACTTGAATTTCTTGACTTCAAGGAGGCAAGCTTCCCCTTCCTACACAGTCCAACAGTGTGACCCAGACAATGAGTTCACATCCCATTCCTGGAAGAAAAAATGCCACCTTTATACTATGTGACGTGAAATTTTTAGGTATTTCATTATGCCTCCATTTAATGAATGTAATTTTTAAATGCTTCATAAAGTATTCATTAAAATTGATCAGTGTACCATAATGTAATTGTGTATAATTTTATCCTAGAATCATTCAAAAACTGCCCATTCAATCATGATATACATCACATTCCATTGGTAATCATATGGATAGGAATGAGTTTCTTAGGATCTCCTGCCATTTGGAGGTGGCAGGACCAGGAATCAAACTGTGGGTTCCAGCTCCTACCAATTAAACCCGAGGATAGAGAACTCACCGATCTGTCCGAGAATATCAGCAAGACCAATGATTAGGCAGGCACCAGTGGCTCTCAGCAGTCCTCCTGCATACTTACAAGGCTGTGATGGGAGGATCATGGTCAGTCACCCTGGCAGGAAAGTTGTTAAGACCCCTGTCCAATTATGCCAACAAAACCAGAAATAGAGCTGTGTGGCTCCAGTGGTAGACGGGTAGCCTTGAGCAAAAGCAGCTCACGGACTGTGCCTAGATCCTGAGTTGAAGGTCCAAGAGTGGCAACAAACAGACATACAGAAAAATCTGTGCAGCCATCCCTCTAAAGCAGGTCACCCTCTTGTCTCCAACTGGATTGGACAGAGTTTTCTGGGAAAGGCACTGCTGTCATCTTGACTCCACCCATTCTGCCTGGATCACAGGATCCAGACCCCCATTCTTTCATGGTTCTTTCTGTCCAATGGGATACAAGAATGGTGGCCACACTCATATTCCATTCTGCCCTGTAGCACCAGGATTCCCTCTGTTGGTTGACACCACTACCAGCAGTTGAGGGAGGTAGAGGTGACTGAGTGGTGAGCAAGAGATTTGAGGCGTAGGAGCAGAGCCCTTGCTCAGCCCCACCACATGCCCGCCTGTGCCCCAGCCCTCTACCACCCGTCCCCGTGGTGCAGCATTTCAAACCTTGTGCTGCCTGCTCAGACCTGTGGTGTCTCTTGTAGGCCTCAGGCAATTGTGCAATAGTGCACCAGTGGCTGGCTTGCGGCTCTGTTCTGGTCCTGGCCACCCTGTACTTTGCTCCGGGCCTGAGTGCCCACCATGCCTCTGCCATCGCTGCTCGCCAGAGCAGCTGCCAACAGCTTCTCCCTGCAGCACATGTGAGTGGCTGCCACCCTCCCCGCGACCCTATATTCCCCTTTTCCCCCCTCCTGACCCAGACCCGCACCTCCCTGGTGCTCCACATCCTGGCCAAAATGCGTCCCAGGGTGGAGGTGGGTGTTGACCCGAGGATCCCACCCCCATCCCTAGTGGCCAGTGTCCCAGGAAAAGGGGAGAAGCAGAATTGGGTGAGGAGTGGGCGCCACAGAGCCCCTGACTTGGAGCAGTGGGAGTCACACAGCTGCACTCTTCCTATCCCTGGTGGGAACCTGGTGGCTTTAGTCAGAGGGGAACAGCACCTCCATACCTGCCTTCTGGTGTCTTTTCGTGGGGGTGGAGGGTGTTGGATGCAGATGATAGAACCCCCTTGCTGTGTGAGCCCTTGTCTTCTGTGCTTGGTCACACTTTTCAACTGAAGAGGGTCCCAGAAAAGCCCAGTAGGGAGGTGAGGGTGCTGGGGGTCAGAACAGAAGGTGAATATCTGGGAGGAACACCCACAGACACACACAAACATTGCAGCCGGCCTGTCTCCCCCCCCCCAGCTGTCAACAATTCTCATAGGCTGATCACATTTTCCAGCTCTGCCAGCTTCTGCTGGTGCTCCCTGGCCATCTGGTCTCCAACAAACTCAGGAGAGGCACTGCTCTGAATCTCTATGTGTGTGTGTGTGTGTGTGTGTGTGTGTGTGTGTGTGTGTGTGTGAGAGAGAGAGAGAGAGAGAGAGAGAGACAGAGACAGAGACAGAGACAGAGACAGAGAGAGACTGACAGAGACAGAAAAAGAGACAGAGAGACAAAGAGAGACAGAAAGACAGAGATAGACACAGAGAGAGACAGAGAGATCATCTTTCTCCTTGTACAGCCTGACTGTACTCAGGTGAGTGATAAGTTGGCAAATTACAGGTGCTGCATGGATGAGTGTTGTCACTGATCTGGATGTGTGTGTGTGTGTGTGTGCGCGTGCGTGTGCATGCGTGTGTAGGAGTGGGTTGTAACAAGGAGGCTGGATGCTTTGGTAACTTCTACCTGCTATCTTTGGGGGGGGGGTGCATGGGTTTCACAGCTGAAGTCTGGGGGCCTGAAAGAGTGAGACGTTTGTAGGGAACTCAGCACATTTAAAGTACAAGAACAAGGGATCTCTTTTACCTGGAGCTGTGTACTCTCGGGTCTGGTAGTTGGCAGTGGGGAGCTTGGGAAGACCTGGGAGTGGCCCGCAGTGGGTGGCTTCCCAGGGGTACAGAGAGCATGGCCAACACTTAGTAAGGATAAGAGCCCTGCTAGTATGGAGCACAACAACATAGGTCAGACTCCGGGTCTTGTCATCATGATGTCTGATGGGCAAGGCCAACCCTATTTTGAATCTTGAGCTGTGATATTCAGATCACAGCCTCCTGAGTATCTAGGATTATAGGCATGAGCTTTGGGCAGTGGGCCTCTGGTTCTTAGGTATGTTAGGGATTGACCTCAAGGCCTTAGGCTTGCAAGTCAGGTCTTCTACCATGCAAGACAAGCTTTTCTGTCTTGGGTATTTCTGAGATGGAGACTTAATATATGCTAAGGCTGGGCTGGATTGCGGTCCTCCTATCTGTGACATGTGTGTGCCAGCAGGCCCTGTCTTCAGTAGTTGGGATGGTAGACATGTGGTGCTACACTCAGTCATTGGTTTAGATGGATTGTCGCAAATTCAGTCCATGGCAGCCGATTCTTAACCACAGGTTAAGCTCTGGGTTGGGCCCCCACCATTGGATTTCAATCTCCTCATGGGACAGTTGTGAGGAAACAAGGGATTAATACAGAGAGATCGCTGGAGCACGGCCAGGCACAGAGGGAGCAGCCCTCAGATACGGTTCTCAGCAGTTCTGTGAGCATATGACAGAAAGATACCCGGAAAGAGCTCAAATGGTGTGTGTTAATGGTGAGACAGGCATGGGATTATGAACAAAACATGGGTCTCTTTCATTATGACCCTATCACTATGAGGAAGTGGATCCTTCACTTTGTTCAGTTTTGCAGATGTGGAAACTGAGGCACAGAGAAGCTGGGTGACTTACATGACTCCCACCTGACAGGAAGCTCAGCCTGACTTGCCGAGGCAGGCTCCCTAGGACAATGGGTGCTATTCACCACACTTCTTGTGGTAGGAAGTCCACTTCTTTTCAGTCGTGGGGCTTGAACTAAGAGCCTGGGTGCTGTCCCCGAGCTCCTCAGCACAAGGCTAGCACTCTACCACTTGAGTCACAAGGCCACTTCCAATTTTCTTGTGGTTCTTTGGAGATAAGAGTCTCACAGTGGTTCCTGCCCGAGTTGGCTATGAACCATGATCCTCATATCTCAGCCTCCTGTGTACTTAGGGTTATAGGCCTGCACCACTGGCACCTGCCTTAAGTGTATTTCTGAACTTCTTTCTCTTTCTCTCTCTCAGGAACTGATTGAATAGGTGCTGGAGGAGGTGGCGCAGTGTCCCCATGTGGCTGGAACCAAGGTGGTCCTCTCATTCTGGAGGTGGGCTGTGGGTCAGGAGCTGTCTCGTTCAGTCTGTTGTATGAGCTCCATGAGGTAAGCCCCTCTGTGCCTGGCTAGACCATGACAGTTATTCATTGTCCATCTAGCCTTACTTGACACAGTATTGTGTTCAATGTCCTTTTCTAGCAAAAATTTCTGGCCAAAATTATGATACATAGTTACAGAATGAAAATGTAATGCCATCCTAAGAAAGTCATTTAGGGCTCTGGGATTGTGGCTTCATGGTATGGTGATTGCTTAGCATGCCTGAAACCCTGGGTTCAATACTTCAGTACCACATAAACAGAAAAAGAAACACTGGAAATGGTGCTGTGCATCAAGTGGTAGAGGATTAGCCTTGAGAAAAAAAATCTGAGGAATAATTCCCTATCCCTGAGTTTAAGCCCCACGACTGACAAAACAACAACAACAACAACAGCAACAAATATTTACCTCGTAAATGCAAAAGAAAGAACCTATACTTGGAACATATAATTACTCCTTCCATAATGATACCTGACAATAGTCCCTAATTCATGTACTTTACCTATATTAGGATAATGTGTTGAAAAAAAGTTTTCTTTATAAGGTCATGGCAATTAACGCCAAGAATGTGCTTAGATGTCACATGAAGATTAACTCTGGAAATTCAAAGATTCCAGGCTTTTGAGTGACCACTGCTAATCAAAATGAGAAGGGTAGTCTAAGTGAGATTTGGAAACCTGTTTGGCCAGTCATGGCACCAAGAAGGCAGAGGCTAATTAATAGTTGTGACAGAAGAGAAAGAATAACCCCAGATGGAAGGAATAAATGATAGTAACTATGGTATAACAGAAACCGTTCTAGGGAACCATTTTTGGTTATTGAAGAACTAGTTAGCAACTAGGCTTATTCCTCTTTGCCTTTAGCATTCTAAATCTCTTAGGCTAATTCTTAATCTCTGTGTGATAAATGTATCTCCTTCTATGCTGTTCTTTCATACCTGATATCCTTTGCTGTCTAAAAACCTCTTTCCGTATTTCTCTATGAACATTTCCTGATACTGAGTACACCTACACAGATGGAAGAGAATGCTAATGTAACGGTCCCATAGCTCATGAGTCATTAATGTAACAACATGGAAAAGTAGGACATATTTATTGCTACCTCAATTAATCTGAAAGGCTGCAATGTCACATACTTTGGTTCAGATTTCCATTCTTTGTATTTTGTCTTTTGTCTAGTGTCATTAACTGCACTAAACACAAATATGAACCGAGTGCTGGTGGCTCATCCCTGTAATACTAGCTATTCAGGAAGTTGAGACCAAAGGATTGTGGTTAAAACCAGCCTAGTCAGGAACGTCCATGAAATCCTTATCTGCATTAAACCACCAGAAACCCAGAAGTGATGCTGTAGCTAATGTGGTAGAGCGCTCAACTTGAGTTGAAGATCTGAAGGACAGTGCCCAGGATCAGAGTTCAAGCCCCACAACTAACAAAAAGTGCAAATATGACTTTAAGTTTCCCCAAAAGGAATGATGAAGTAAATATTAATCTTTCCAAGCAGAGATAATAATTCCAAAATGATTCAGTGCACCTACTTTTGCGAGTTACTTAAGTTATGTCTTCTTTGCTGAACATATTCTCTTCTTTTAAAAATTGTGAAATATTAGCTTAATAATAAACTTCATCTAATATTTCTTAGTTCGAAAGAGAAGTCCATCTTACTATCTTAGTTCAAAGCCAACCCAGGAGGCAGAGTCTGTAATTAAACACCGAAAAAGCTATAAGTGGAGTTCTGGCTCAAGCAGTAGAGTACCAGCTTTGGAGGCAGGTGGGCAGGAAAGATAACTGTAGAGAGACAGGGTCCACCCTCTGAGTTCAAGCTCCAGAACCAGCACAAACTAAACAAACAAGCAAACAAAACAAACCCCAAGTATTTCTTTGGGACCTTCTTTGAAGGAGTACTGGTCTGGAGAGGCTCCTTTTGCTGATCATACTCACTGGATCCTGCTTTTTTGAAATCCTTCTTGCTATTGAAAACTCAGGACCAGACTAAAGGAATTGATAACTGACTCCTGCAACAAGAGAATCATCTCAGGAGTGAAACATCCATTCATAAGACACTTTAAACCTCCATATTTTGGTTTCTTTGCAGAATAACACTTTTTTTTGAGGGGAGGCCCAGTCATGGGGCCTGAACTCTGGGCCTGGGCGCTGTCCCTCAACTCTTCAGCTCAAGGCTATCACTTGAGCCACAGCGCCACTTCTGGCTTCTTTTCTTTTTGCTTATGTGGTCCTGAGGAATCGAACCCAGGGCCTCAAGCATGCAAGGCAAGCATTCTACCACTGAGCCACCTTCCCACTTTTAAAACAAAGTTATTTCTATGCTGGCCTTCAAAGGGCATAGTGCTTCCTTTTTTAATACTCTCAACCAGAAGTTTACAAACAAGTATTATATGAGTAAAGAACACACTCAAAAAAGTCAGGAACAGAGTTTCCTTCAAGCCTTGGATTCTTTTCTTGTACAGTAAAAAGGAAAGCAAAAGTTAACTTGAACTTTGTCATTCCTTTATGTTCAATTCCTCTCCTGAGATCAGTTTCCACATCCAGTAACAGTTACTACCACTTACTTCCTGTAACAATCTATGGTGCTGCTCCAAATAAAATGAATATTTTCTGGCTTCATTGAAATAGCAAAAGGACACCTTTGGACACGTGGTAACACATGTTTCAGAGACAACTTAGTAAATAGAAAATGTGAAATTTAAATGGCTAATAAATACATTATCCCTGAGTACATATTGTTCAAACTTCTTAATTGCTCTGTAAATTACGGTAAATTTTAAATGCGAAGAAGGTTCTCAGATCTTTATTTGTGAGTGTATGTGCTGTGCAGTAATTTCCCAAGTGTACATGAGTTAACAGTAAGAGAAACAATAACAATAATAGGAGAAAGAGAATTTAACTATAAGGATTCAATACAATATAGAAGACTACAAATATGACAACATTGAAACACTAAAGCCAAGTCTAGCATGTAGAGTTATGAGAGTGATATAGGGAAAACATTACTCCTAACTGGAACATGAAGCATGAGGCCACTCCCTTTATAAGTCATGCTTGCTAATCCCGAAAATTTGTAAAAAATAGAATGGAAGAATGATTCTGTTTCCAGTGCAAGTCAGATATATGATCATGGACTTAACTGGAAAGAAAGAGTCCATCTTGAGAGAAGAGGGATCATACTAGCAATGAGCCTTGTGGCTAAGATCACATTCATTTTTCTTTCTTTTCCTCATATATATTTTTTGCTGTTGTTGGTCATGGCACTTGAACTCTGGGACTGGGCGCTGTCCCTCTGCTATTCAGCTCAAGGCTAGTGCTCTACCACTTGAGCCACAGTGCCACTTCCAGTATTATGGTATTTATTGGAAAAAAAGTGTCTCCAGGACTTTCCTACTTGGGATGGCTTTGAACCCCTGTCCTCAGATCTCACCAGCACTTGGCTTACGATCACATTTCTAGCAGTGTAGACTCAGGATATGTAATGTGTATGTTCATCTATCTTTATATGAATTCTTGAGTTAAAAATCTGGGCAACAGCTTACACTTTACACTCACAAAAATATTTGTAGTTTAAAAGTTGATACTCCTGGAAAAATAAAACCTAAGTATGTAAAGGAGTCTGGGAAGTTCAGTTTGCATCCAGCCTGGGCAGAACAGGCTTTGAGACACTACCTATAATTAACCAGCCAAAAGCTGGCATATCAGTCATGATCAAGATTGCTGAATAAGAGCTTGAGACTTTTGCATACATACATACAAACATACACAGACACACATAGGCACTTATATGTGCACACACAAATACAAAATGAAACTATTCTCGCAATATGTAGAAACGTTAGAAAACAATAGAAAATAACTCCTGAGTAAGACTAGAATTAAGTGATAATTTTTAATATTAGAAAGCCCTCAAATGCACTATCTTCAAAAAAGTTGAGAATATTACATAGGTAGGGACCAGAGATAGTAAGAGAGTCAAGTAATCATTATTAATGGGATCAGATCCATGGAGGAAGGAATCAGAGACCCCTGCAGGTACATCTGAAAATGTTCATATCCTGTGTCAAATGTAAGAACATCTTTGAAAATAATACATAAACAGTCTGAGCAGTCAGTCTAGTGGATAAGATCATAAGAGAAGTTTAGAATTGCTAGTCTGTTTCTAGATTAAATAAACCAACAAACTATGGCAGAGCAATGTGATACAAGCTTGGAATTCTAGCACTCAGACTAAAACAGGAGTTTAGAGAGTGGAATTACATATCGATACCTTCCCTGGACGAGGTAGTATAATTTTGTCTCACAGCAGTTAAAAGATGCTTTTGTGAAATTAATGTGATACATTTGTTGTTGTTGTTGTTGTTGTTGTTGTTTGCAAGACATAGGCATTGTCCTTAAGCCTTTTTCTGCTCAAGGACAGTACACTACAACTTGAGGCCCAGAGCTAATTTATGTTTTTAAGAATCTAACAAGTACTTTTCTGTCTGGGCTAGTTTCAAACAGAATTTGAAGATCTCATTACACAGAATAGGTTGAATTATAATAGTGAGTCACTGCCACTTGTTTTGATGTATTTTTTAATTTCAATTATGTTTTAAGATTTTTGTTTCACCATAATGTATATCTTTCTACAAGTAAATTTAGACATATGTATATATTTCTGATGACAAATAATCTCTAAAAATGTATGTCACTCGAAACATAACATATAAATATATATGCATATATGTGTGTGTGTATATATATATATATATATATATATATATATATATATCTCTGAAGACAGACTCCCTCTAAAATTTTTTCTACTGTTTTTGACCTTTTTCATTTCAAAGATATACAGTCTATTTTTCGAAAAGTTTCCTAGCATAAAATAATTAATATTTCAATAGAAAGTAGAGTTTATTACCTTCAAGGGAATTTTAGATATACACATGATATTGTAATAATATTTACAGTATATTACTTGAAACAGTTTTGTTCAAACTCTTAAATATTTTTGTGTAGTGAGGGGGGAAGAGGAAGTTAATTTATACTGGTTAGGAATTTGCAATGCTTCAAAAATCTATTCCATAATTTGTTATCAGCACATAGTCAAGCTACCTGATATGGTTTAGTTTTTTTTGTTTCTTTATTTGTTCAAAATTTTAATACAGATGTATGCACAGTGGTAACATTAAAATTATTAATTAAAAGAAAAATAATCGCAAAATCATAGACACGTCTCAGACTTCCAATGATTAGCACTATGATGCTAATAATAATTTTTTTGAAGATGATGATGATGACCACAGTGTAGCCTGATAATGACAATGTTGTGATTGAAAAGGAAAAAAAAACTTTAGACATCTTTGAAGGTAGATTTCCCACACTGAATACATAGTTATAAACAGTGTTGGATTACATACAAAAAGAATAACAAGAGGAGAGTTTCAATATCAATAAATAAAATCACATAAGCAGTTACAGACAGTAAAAAAAACACTAACGTTATTCCTGCAGTTTCTGTAATGTGTACTCACTTTTCTTGGTGGTATTTTTTCTAATAAATAAAATCGTTTATTTTCACATTTTGATGGACTAAGCTATAGTTTTCAACTAAGTGTGATTAGTTCAAATAACATTCTCATATAGATAGTATTCAAACCAATGTTTCCAATGATATATTGAGTATGTTCTTCAGTACAGCTGTAAACACATGACCCAATTTACATAATACCACTTACATATCTGTAGTTACCCTAAAAGGACACAGGCCCTAGAGCCAGTAGTTAAAATTTATTTTTATTTCTGCATGAAACTATTTGTGAATTTATACCAACAAATAGAATTTGACTCTTTATTTATAAGCTAAGGTGGAAAATGTAAGGACTCTTCACTTATCTTTTTTCTTGCTCCAGAAGTCAACAAATATATTCTTCAATATTTCTAGTAGATTACCTCCATTTACAGATGAGAAATGTAAGGCCAACAGTCAATATAATGAGTAAATAATGATACTGGAATTTGTATCTGAGCTCTTCACTCTGTGTGCTTACAAGGAGAATAACTTGGTGATTGAGAGGACCAATATGAAAAGACTATGTGGAAAAATCATACCTTGTAAAAGGTTGTTTTAGGACTAGGGGATCAGTAATGAGTATTTGAAACAGGCCGGTGTCAGGAGCATAAAAGGGAGTACATAGAAATTGCATTAGTGACAGAAACAGAAAATCTTGATCATTCATCTTATCTAATGGCAGGGAGTAGAAGGGTAAGAAGAAATCTAAAGTGCATCCACATCTCTGGCTAGCATTTGTGTTAGTTATATTCTTGGTGATAAGGACTACAAGTGGAAATGATAGATTTAGAGGAAAAAACTCTCAGAAAATTCTAAAGTTTATGTTAAACAGATGCAAAGATAGGTCTGTTTAGATATCATCAAAATATCCACGACCATGAATATGAAAAAATAATAAAATCAGGGGTATTATTAAAGGGAAGAGGAAAAGGAAAATTCTGACACATGTGTGAGCAATGTGAGCAACAGTGTAGACAAGATTAGAAGAAAGAGATAAATAAGGAACCAAAAAAGTAATAAACACAGATTTACAGAAGTAAAGGAAGGAAAGAATTTGCAGGAATGTATTGAAGGAAATATGCTATTTGGATTTGAAAAGTAAAGGACATAGACAAGTTCAAAAAGAACAGTGTTTTGGTGAAAGTCATATTGATAAAATTTTGAGATATGAATGTGAAGACATGAAATTCTGGATCCATGAATTCAACAGATCCTGTTGATTTTAAATGCAGGCAACAAATGCTTTTATCCTGACCTTAGAAGAATTATACAGATATAACTCTCATTAACTACTTAGAGGTATTCTCTGAATATTTTTGAAGACTTTGTTTAGCCAGGTGAATAAAGATTGAACTACAGCACAGGCAAGCCTAATTTGTGCTACAGTTCCAAGGAGTGACCCATGTATCCACACCAGTTTGGGATTTCATTGAAATGTTTTAGATGTGTTTGGATATCTTATCAGCCTAGTCATTATAAATGTAGGACAATAGCACCAAGTATTAGGTTAACATACAGCTTTACTGTTGTGACTGAAGACTCCTCGAATTGATTCTTCTTTATAATAAAAATTACCTCAATAGCCATTGACAAATCATAACTGTCATATACTCTACTTAAATCTAATTTTTGTTAGGAATATCTCCATGCTGTAATAACCCTGTCAATCAACCTGCCACAAATTCTTATATGTAGGAAGTGATCTTATAAACTTCAAGTTTTTATTGAATGGAAGAGTTCAGACATTACCCTCACCACTAGGATTAAATGCCTAAAAAGATTAGACATTTTGTGTTAATGCCTTTCTTTTATTTTTTCATACACATTTGCAAGTGGGGAAGGATTCTGATGTAACAATGATAAAATTTTGACTTGTATTAACGCAGCATCTAGGATCTAGTGTTAATTCAGATACTTACTAATTAGCTCCATATTTTGTAGATATTTATATTTCTCTTGGGAAAATTAATGAGCTCCAAGAAAATGCCCCTAAGGAGCCTTTCAATTCCAATATCACTGTTTGTCTCATAATGCTTTAAATTCTACATCCTCGAATGTGGGCATAGGGTTATACTGTGGAACTTTTCTCCTCAGAGAGTGAGTACTACCCTATTGCTTAACATGGACAAAGTACCTTGATAAATAGACTGGGCGTGTGCAAAGAAGAACTGGTAGTTGAACAATGTTCTTAGCAGTTTGTAAAGATGAAATGGAAATAGAGCAACCATGATCTCAAAAGGAATGTGCAAAGAAGACAAAGGCAAATAGTAGAATGTGCCAAGGAAATGCTGAAGTATAATTTCATGTGCTCAGGTGTGAAGATGTGTTCAAAGTACTGCTTCAGAGAATGTAGTTGAATATCATGGGGGAAAAACTGTTTTAAACTATTCTGGGATAATTGTACAAGTAGAAGCTCCTAACTCTGTCTGTAATCAGTCACAACATCATTAAATTAGGGACTATTTTCCAAGTGCAACGTGAGAAAAAGAGGGCTCATCACAGTTAGTGTTCAGGTTGAAGTAATGGAAATCACATAAGTTTTCTTATAAATCTTCATTTATTTTTGGAGCATTAAAGTAGGGAAAAGCCAAGTAAATATATTGCATGTTCCTAAATTAAATTGGATGTATCATTGTTCTCTCTTTTAACTTGGAAGTTGTAGATTATATCTTTTCATACTCTATCTTGGGACAGTGATTTGCTCTCAGTTATTTCTTCTCTTCCCCTTCTTTTGCCCATCCGCTCACATAATTTTTATTTAAAGAGACATACTTGAGCTTGCATTTCTAAATTCTTCAAAATTATCTGAATTTCTTCATACTTCTGGCAGCCTCTTAAATCTTTCTCAAGGAAATATTTTGTCACTACCATTTTTATCCTATATGATATCTTCCTGCCTAATTCAGTACAAAATATACATTAGACTCATCCAGATATCTCAACACTTGTACCAACATAAAATACTATCTTACTTAGAAATTATGATTTTAGGGGCTGGGAAGGTGGCTCAGTGGTAGAGCGCTTGCCTTGCATGCTCGAGGTCCTGGGTTCGATTCCTCAGCACCACATAAGAAAAAAGAAAAAAGCTGGAAGTGGTGCTGTGGCTCAAGTGGTAGAGCGCTAGCTTTGAGCTGAAGAGCTGAAGGACAGCACCCAGGCCCAGAGTTCAGGCCCCACGACTGGACCCTCCCCCCAAAAAAAAGAAATTATGATTTTAGTATATCTGGGGAGGTGGCATCTGTCATTTTTGAATGACCCTAAGTGATACTTACATGAAATCATGTTTTAAACCAATATGCCACTTAGAAGATGAATGAATCGATAAAATCGATGAAATCGATATTACACACACACACACACACACACACACACACACACACACACACACACACACACGGTGCAATTTTATGCTTCTAATTCATAAGGAAATGGAAAGACTTAAAAAAATCCTACTAAGTAAAATAAGCAAGACACAAAGAAACAGATTCCATGTAGGAAATGTCTAGGATGGTCCTAGCAGATGAGCAGAATGGCAGAAGAGCTATGTATATATGACCATATAAGTGGATGCTGAGCAAAATGAACTAGACATTGAAACAGAGGTTTTCCTTTGTGGTTGTTGTTTTTAATGTACTATGTGATTTCTTTTTTCTTTTGTGTTTTCATCTGTGGTTTATCCCCTGATGCCTATGATTTCAGTATCTTGTGTGTTGTATACATATTTATCTTACTTTGGCAAGGAAAGAGTAACAACAAAATGGTGACACAAAGGACAAAGGAAAACCAATACAATAGCAATACTCACAAGACAACATGTTGGAAATTTACAACTTGTGAGGGGTATTGTGAATGAAAAGTGTGAGAAAAATGAGGGAGGGGGTAAAAAGTTCGACATGTTATGTATTCACTACATTACAATTACTGAAACGCCTTCTATATATTAAATTGACAATTAAATTAAATATAAAATTAAGCTACATAAAATATAATTTCACTGTATTGGGACAGTAAATATTATTCTATGTATATTACCTTTAAAAAATGAACAATATTTGGCTTCTAATTTGAATTAATTGCCCCTTTCTTTATCAGAGGGTCATCAACTGGAATGTTATCAACCTATACAAAATTTTCAGAATATACTTGCCATTATTTTGAAAAAAACATTATGTTAGTATTGTCTCATACTAAATAGAAAATCGTTCAATTCTCTGGAAACTCCTAACTTTTAAAACTGAATTTTTGTTAAGAGGAGAGAATATATGTTTTCTTCAAAATTCCTATGACTGCTAACTACTCATTTTCAAATTCTGAACATGCCATACCAGAGACATTTAAAACAGTGCCTATATGCATTTTATTTAATTCTGCAATAGATGCAGTTTCTAATGAGGAGTTACATAATTAAAGGTCAAAAGAAAAACTAGCCACATTCTGGTAGAAGATAAAACTATGAACTGTCTATAATAATTAATTCCTTTAGAGTAAAAATTTGTTCATCAGAGTAAGCTATTATTTCTATGACAATCAATCCCAACATTTTATACATTGAAGTCATTCTAGCCCAACATTTTCCAACTTGTAAGGTGCACCTTAAAATTCCCTAAATTCACAGCATGACTAGCTTAACACTATTGTGAAAAAAATTCTACACTTCTACTAATGTAATGCCCTTTCTATTGTTCTAAGAACACTGCACTAAACTTTGCTGCATCATTTTCCCCCAAGTGGTATTCTTGAGATCAGAAAATTTGCAAATATTCTTTATACTTATCTTTTTATCTATAATAGATATTCAGGAGGCTAAGATCTGAATATTATTGTTCAAAGCACACCCAGGCAGGAAGATTTCTTAGATTCTTATCTCCAATAAACTGCTCAGGAAAAGCCAGATACAAGTAGCACTGAGGTTCAAGTGGTAGATCAGTAATCTTGACCAAAAACAGGCTCAGGGACAGTGCCCAGCCCCAGAGGTCAAGCCCTAGGACAAACAAAACAACAAAAACAAAATGAAAAAAAAAAAAACCCGAAACCTAGCATATTTCTTATTGTATACAGAGGTACGTAATTGATGAAATTTCCACGAACTTTACAACTTTGTGTGGGGTGAAAGGAGAAGATTGGGTGGGGGGGCGGGGGGAGGAAGGGAAGTGATGGGAAGGGAAAACAAAGGAGGAGGCTACAATGCTTGATAAGAAATGTACTCATGATCTTGCCCATGTAATTGTAACCCCTCTGTACAGTATTTTCACAATAAAAAAAAGAAATTTCTTCCTGTGTTATGTATAGTTAGAAGAAAAAAGATGTCTCACAATAGCTCTCTTCATACCATGTTATACCAAAATCTCAAAATATTGCTCTTTTTGTAAATTTATAAATTACTATCACTCATTTGTTGACAACTCTTTCTAGATTATTCATATTATCACGTTATACATGAACTGTTGGAATTATCTATTAACTAAGTCCTAATTATAACTCTCTTGAAAGAATATTATAGACAAATAGAATGCCGGAATCATTTGTGAATTTGTAAATTAAAACTTCTACTTAAAATGAATTTTGTAATATTCTGTAGAATATGAAATTACAAACAAAATATTTATTTTGAATCTAAATTCTCATTTAGCCAGGTCTACAATGTCGTACATTAGATATCTTTTCTATTTCTCCAGGCTTAAGCTTTTGTAATCCTTCATCATTTCTTTGGAATCCAACAGAATGATGCTTACTTTTTCAAATTTTTGGTTCGGAGTCATTAGCTATTTTGCATCTAGGAATATTCTGTAATGAAGAGAGCATGTACAACATGACTGAGGATGATATATGAGTTGAATTTCAATAGGAAACTTGACTTCTCAAAAACATAATCACAAAATTACCCCAAACTTCCAACTGTGAATTCCTTTCTTGTCCTTTGGTTTGTTTTATTGAGCAAAATTATAGTACCTAGCCCAAGGAAGGTATCACTATGCAATCCACTCTCTAATCTCCAATCCTAATCTGAGTGCTAGAATTTCAGGTTTGTATCACATTGCCCTGCCATAGGTAGTTGGTTTATTTAATCTAGAATACTAGTAATTCTGAACTTCTCCGATGATCTTATCCTCTAGACTGACTGCTCAAACTGTTGATATACAATTTTCAAAGATGTCCTAACATTTGACATAGGATATGAACATTTTCAGATGCACCTGCAGGTGTCTCTGATTCCTTCCTCCATGGATCTGATCCCTTTTTTAATGATTACTTGACTCTCTTACTATCTCTGGTCCCTACCTATATAATACTCTCAAGCTTTTGGGGGGAAGTTCACTTGAAGACTTTCTAATATTAAAAATTATCACTTGATACTAGTCTTACTCAGGACATATTTTCTATTATTTTCTAACTTTTCTACATATTCTGAGAGTTGTTTCATATGTGTGTTTGTTCATATAAGTGCTTCTGTGTGTATGTGAATGTTTGTATGTATGTATGCAAAAAACTCAACCTCTTTTTCAGCAATCTTGCTCATAACTAGTATTACATCACTTGAGCCATTTTTCCAATGCAACTTTTGGCTGGTTAATTATAGGTATTGTTGCAAAGACTATTCTGCCCAGGCTGGATGCAAACTGAATTTTCCAGGCTCTTTTACATTCTTAGTTTTTATTTTTTCCATGAGTATCAAGTTTTAAACTAGAAATACTTTGTTCATGTAAAGTCTAAGCTGTAGCCCAGATTTTTAACTCAAGAATTCATATAAAGATAGATGAACATACACATTACATATCCCGAGTTTACACTCCTAGAAATGTGATCTTGAGCTGGGTACTGGTGGCTCATGCCTATAATCCTCTCAGGAGGCTGAGATCTGAGGATTGCAGTTCAAATGCAGCACAAGTAGGAATGTTTTCTGAGGCACTTATCTCTAATTAACCACCAGAAAAAGGAATTGACACTGTGGCTCAAGTGGTAGAGCTCTAGCCATGAGTTGAAGAGTGGAGGGACATCACCCAGGCCCAGAATTCAAGAACCATAACCATCAAAGAAATAAAGTAAAAGAAATGTGATCTTAGCCACCAGTTCATTGCTAGTATAATTCCTGCTCTGTCAACATAGCCTGTTTTTTCAATTAAGTCCATGCTCTTATATCTGACTTCTTTGGAACCAGAATAATTCTTCCCTTCTACTTTTTACAAATTTGCATGATTAGCTACCATGATTTAGATTAAGTAGAAAACAAGAGTGGCCTCATCATTCATGTTCCACTTAGTAGTAATGCTCTCTATATCCCATAGATCTACATACTGGAATGGCTTTAATGTTTCAAAGTTTTCTTATTTGCAGAGTCTTCTGTAGTGTATTGAACCATTATACTTAAGCAAAAACTTCTTTTTCTTCTATTATTCCTATTGTTTCTCCTAATGTTAACTTATGTGCACTTGGGAAATAATGCACAACACACACACTCACAAAAATATGTTTCTGAGAACTTTCCCACGTAAAATTGGTCTTAATTAAAGTGCACATAGGAAATTTGAACTTAAACTACTCCACGATGTTTTTTCATGTTTTTTTTATTATAAAATGGTGTAAACAGGGGTTAGAGTTACATAAGTAAATAAATGAGTACTATATCTATCAAGCTCTGTTACCTCCTCTTTTGTTTTCACCTTCCATTCCTTTCCTCCCCACCGCCCCAACTCCCTTCTCCCCTGCTCAAGTTGTAAAGTTCATTTTCTACATAGTGCCTTGTACAACTCATTGTTACAATGGGTCATACTGTATTCTTTTTTCAGCTTTTTGTTATTTCCCCTCCCCTCCCCACATTAGAAAAATGTATATGCAAGATGCAGGTCGCCAACATCAAATATAGTGAAAACAGGGTTATACCATGGAGGAAGAAAAAAATCACATAGTAGATGTTAGATACATTAAAAACAATAGCAAGAAAGAAAAAGCAAGTTGTGTCCATATCTGGGGTACATTTCACTTAACATCATCTTATACAGCCATGTGTACATGTATAATGTTTTATAAACCATTTAAATTACATATTTTCTCATTACGAATTTATCTCTGAAATACGTTACTTCATGCCCAAAGAGGTGCTTGTGCTATTTAAATGAAGCCAGAAAATATTCATTTTACCTGGGGCATCATCACAGATTGTTACAGGAAGTATGTGGAAGGAATTGTTACTGCAAGTGGAAACTGATCCCAAGAGAGGAATTGAACATAGAGAAATGACAAACTTCAAGTTAATTTGTGCTGTCCTTTTTTACTATACAAGAAAATAATCCAAGGCCTGAAGGAAACTCTGTCCCTGATCTTTTGTAGTGTGTCCTTTACTCATATAAAACTTGTTTGTAAACTTCCAGTTGAGAGTATAACAAAAGGAAACAATATGCCATTTATAGGCAAGCATAGAATAAAAGAAATTAACTTTATTTTAAAAGTGTCCTATTGCAAAGAAAGAAAGACATGCAGGTTTTAAAGTGTCCTATGCACGGATATTTCTCTCTTGAGATGGTTCTCCTATTGCAGGAGTCAGTTATCCATTTCTTTAGTCTGGTCCTGAGTTCTCCATAGCAATAAGGATTCCAAAAATCAGGATCCAGAGAGCATGATCATCAAAAGGAGCCTCTTCTCAAACCAGTGCTTTAAGGATGGTCCCAAAGATATATGTGGATTTTTTCATTTTCTTGTTTGTTTGTTTAGTTTGTGCTGGTTCTGGGGTTTGAATACAGAGGGTGGACACTGTCCCTGTACAGTTGTCTTTCCTGCACACCTGTACCCTAACTTAGTACTCTACTGTTTGAGCCAAAACTCCACTTCTGGCTTTTTTAGTGTTTAATTACAGATAAGAGTTTGACAGACTCTCCTGCCTCGGTTGACTTTGAACTGAGACAGTAAGAAAGCCAAGTGACATCAACTGTATGGACTTCTCTTTTGAAACAAGAAATATAATAAAGCTAATATTTGACAATTTTTAAAAGAAGAGAATATGTCCAGCAAGGAAGCCATAACTTAAATAACTCATCAAAAGTAGGTGCACTGAATCAGTTTGTAATTATTTTTTCTGTTTGGGAAGATTACTATTGACTTCGTTGTTGCTTTTGGGGATACTCAAAGTCCTATTTGCAGTTTTTTGGTGATCATGGGGCTTTAACTCTGATCCTGGGCTCTGTCCCTCAGCTCTTCAGCTCAAATTGAGCGCTCTGCCACTTTAGGTACAGCACCACTTCGGGATTTCTGGTGGTTAATTAAAGATAAGGGTCTCATGGACTTTCCTGACCAGGCTGGCTTTGAACCACAATCCTCTAGTCTCATATTCCTGAGTAGCTAGGATTACAGGTTTGAGCCACCAGCTTCCAGCTTATATTTGCATTGATGTGCACTTAATGACACTATGTAGACAAAGAATCGATTTTTCAATCAATGATGACATTGCAGCTTTTCAGAAAAATTGAGGTAGCAATAAATATATACTCCTTTTCCATGTTGTTACACTAATGACTCATGTGTTTTGGGACTCTTACATTAGCATCCTCTGCTGTCTGTGTATGTGGACTTAGTATCAGAAATTGTTCATAGAGAAATAAAAAAGACTAAGATTTTTAGAAAGCAAAGGAAGTAAGATATGAAAGAATAACATAGAAGGATATACAATTTATCACACAGAGATTAAGAACTAGCCTAAGTGACTAGAATGCTAAAGGCAATGAGGAATAAGCATAGTTGATAACTAGTTATTCAATAACCAAATATGGTTCCCTAGAACAGTTTGTGTTATAACTTAGTTATTATTATCATTTATTCTTTCCATGGGGAGTCATTCCTTCTCTTTTGTCAAAGCTATTAATTATCCTATGCCTTTTTTTTTTTTTAATTTAATTTAATTTTATTTGTGAACATACTGTACAGAGGAGTTACAGTTACATGGGCAGGATAATGTGTACATTTCTTACCAAGCATTGCAGCCTCCTCCTTTGTTTATCCTTCACATCCCTTCCCAGCCTCCCCCCTCCCCCCCTAATCCCAATCCTTCTCCTTCCTCCCTCCCCCCAGCCCCCCCCCCCCCCACCAACATTGTAAAGTTCGTTTTGGACATGACAACTTGTACTTCTCATTGTTGCAACAGGTCCACCTGTATCCTTAAACAACTGGTTTTTCCCCATCTCCTCCACAAGTTATACTGACATCAAATATAGTGAAAGCAGGGGTTATACTGTGGGGGAGGGACATACAAAGCCTTTTTGATGCCGTTACTTACCAAAAAGTTTTCCAAATCTCACATAGACTACCTTTCTAATTGTGATTAGAAGTGACCACTCAAAATCCTGGAATCTTTGAATTTCTAGGATTAATCTTCACCTGATATCTAATCACATTCTTGGCATTAATTGCCATGACCTATTAACAAAACATTTTTTTTTGTTTGTTTGGTTTTGTTTATTGGGGGTCCAGTCATGGAGCCTCAAATCTGGGCCTAGGCGTTGTCTCTCAATTCTTCAGCTCATGGCTAGTGCGCTACTACTTTTGCCACAGTGACACTTCCGACTGTTTTCTTTTTGCTTATGTGGTGCTGAGGAATTGAACCCAGGGCCTCATGCGTGCAAGGCAAGCGCTCTACTGCTGAAGCACCTTCCCTGCCCTTTTTAAAAAAATACTATTCTAATATAGATAAAAGAAATGAATTACAGATATTGCTAGGTATCAGTTGGAATGAGCAATTTTATATTCCAAATATGGGTTATTTATTTTTCATTTACTAGCTAAATGACTTTTTTGACAGTCTTGGGGCTTGAACTGAGGTACAAGGAACTGTTCCTGAGCTTTTTTTTTTTTTTCTGAAGGCTAACACTTTACCACTTGAGGCACAGCTCAATTTTCAGTGTTTTCTTTTTTCTATTTATGTGGGACTGAGGAATTAAACCTAGGGTTTGATTCATGCTAAGCAATAACTGTTCCATTTAGCCACATTCCCAAAGCCCTAAATAACTTTCTTACTTTTTTATATTAATACGTTTTCTTATTGTGAATATACCGTACAAAGGGGTTACAATTACATGAGCAAGGTAAAGAGTACATTTCTTAGCAAGCATTGTTGCCTCCTCCTTCCCCTTACCATCCCTGCCCACTGATTCTCCATCCTTCCACCGCCAAAGTTGTAAAGTTCGTTTTTCAACATAATGTTTTATACATCTCATTGTCACAATGGGACTTGGTTAAGATGACATTATTTTTTCATTCCATTACTATGTATTATAATTTAGGCCAGGTGGTAGAAAAGGAAGTGGGAAACAATACTAAGTCCAGTAAAGCTGACATTCTTATCACATCACTAAGGAAGTACAGTGTTAAGGCCTGCTGGACTCATAAGGCTGTTGCATGTGACATTATTATGTAAACCATTATTGACCATCATATCCGACATCCCTAATTTTCTGCTTCCACTTTCAAGGTCACGAGCCAAATATCTAAGTCTTTTTATTGATAGGGTGTGTTTCCTAGGAAGGAAGAGGAAGATGTGGAAGGTGATGGTGGAAAAATGTGTGTATTGGCTCCCTGTTCACATTTTTTTGCATTTTTAAAAAGTGCTATTGATGAACTCCCACTTACATCTAATTGACTATACTGTCTGCACAAGATGCAGATAAATGATGACATTTATTGTGGTGGATAATCACATATATTAACAAAATCCATTTCTGGAAAAAAAATGATACTAGGTAAGAAAGTATAAAGTATTGTCTATAAAATGGTTTCTTTTCTTGGAGAACAAAAGGTAGAATTGAAATACTTACTCCAACTTTCTTTGAGATTTTATGCTGTCTCAGGATCAAATGTTCTTTAATTCCTGTAACATCCAAGCATAAAAGACATGATTTGAAGATCTCAGTAATTTTAGAAACAAAGGAACATAATAGCTTCCTTCCTGCAGAGACTTGTGATAGCAAGTGTGATGGATTGTAGTGTAGCTCTCTTTTTTTTTTCCTCTTTATAACAAGTGTTGCATATCTGGGCATTTTACTGTATGTCCTGCATCAGCTTCATGTAGGTGAAATTTACCTCTACTCTGCAATGTCAAGATGGGTCATGTTACTTACTTCAGTTTACAAAAATGAAACAGAAGTGATGAAAGACTATTTCTAGGGGAAGATTTCTGTCTCTTTGTGTTTAATAGCTGACTTGTTTTCCCTTAGCTATAAAAATAGAATATTTTCAGAAAGAGTCTTCTTTCAACTTATATACTGGAAGAATATAACATGTGAAATTGAGGCAAAACTCAAATACAGCCTCATACATATAACGCAGGCAGAATTAAGCTAATATTAGAATATGATAGTAAGATGTTAGTTTCCTACCATTCTTGTATACCTTTATGATAGTTGACTATAGCACGTCAGAATCTAACCAATACTAAACAAGAACTAAGCAAATATATAACATTTCCTGTTCGAAATTATTACAATTTTTATAAGTAAGGATTCTCCATGTGATCACTTATGAGGTTATTTTTTTTCTATAGATGGGGCTAATCACGCTAAACCATTGTATATAATATCCACAAACATTATCCAGACCTTGTGATTGAGATGAGGAAGAACAAAATATCTAGATTTCTATTTCTCTTTTCCTCTTCCCCTTTTTCTAGTGTGAAGTCTCATCCTTTCTCCAAATTCTTCTATTAATAAAGGAAGAATGACACGTTGTGAATATCAAGCAAAAGGCTTCAAATCAAAAATTTCATTCTTTTAGAATTAGATGAATAAATAAGAGTGCCTCAAGGAAGAAAAAAACCATGATGTTTTTCTCTTTCTGGCTTCCACCATAGAGTCTGAACATGACTCTAAATATCTAATAAACCATTTGCCTGGGCTAACTTTTTAAAAATATAGTTTGTTAAAGAAAAATTTTAAAACTAAAAAAAAATAAATTTTAAATAAATAGTAATTTGTGGTTTGCTTTTGAGAGGCATGAAATAAAACTGCATTAACACTGTGTGAGTTGAGAGGCTAAATTCTATCAGAATCTAAACATAATGAAAAATAGATGATTTTAAGGTAAATAGCTTGTAGGTACATTTTTAATGTGACATACCTACAGAGACATCTATTTTCTTTTCCTCTCCACACTGATTCAACTTCAATAAGCAGTTCCTGTAATTCAAATAGCTCTGTTTCAGAAATAGATTAGACACAAAATGTTACAAAAAGAGAACCAGAATTGGGTGGTGCATTCTTTAAAAATAGCAGTCAAATAAATATTAACCATAATTCCAAAATAATAACAATCAACTCCTATTGAAAAGAGAAGATTGTAGCAGAATGTATAAAAAGTGATAGTGCCAGAACTGTTTCAGGAGCTGTTCTCTTGCATTTAAGATTTCTAGTACAGGACACTGTTTTAATCAGGATTAATTGCTTTCAGGAACTAACTTTTTTTCTAGTTATATTTCATTGAAGAAATATGTTGTTCAAAATTAATGAACGGATAACAAGTTATAATAGAAAAAAGTGCTAGACATTCATTGTGGTTGGCAGTAAAATACCTTCCAATAATGTCTCTCATCCCACAAATGTCTAATCCCTCAAATGTAGATATGCACTATATATATATATATATATATATATATATATATATGTGTGTGTGTGTGTGTGTGTGTGTGTGTGTGTGTGTGTGTGTGTGTGTGTGTGTGTATACATTTGTAAAATATTCATCTCTCATTACCCAAGGAACATGAATTTGAATAATTACCAGACGGGGGAAGTATAACTCAAATGGGTACTTAAAATCCCAGCTGTAGTTCAAAGGAGAAATGATCAGGTAAGAACCATCAGAAAGATGTAAAGATACTACATTAGAAGATAAAGGAAAAGACAACAACCCAGATCCTGAATTTCTGAAAAGCGGAACAGGTTGTAAATGCCTTTCCACTAGAATCATCTAAAAAATCTTTTAGCCCTGTAGGTGGCTTGATTTTAATGTGGTGAGACTTCTTTTAGATTTCTGTCCTTTAGAACTGTAAAATGATGAATACGGATTATTCAAGCCAATTAACTTGTAGAAATTTGTTACAGCAGATTTGGTTTAGTACACTAACTCAGCTATAGCCTTTTCCTGATGCAACTATAGAGACATCACATATCCTAGTTTCTGAGAATAAGAAAAATTTGCCACTGGCTTTGTACACATGTATGAAGGATATACTACTAAGGGCCTTGCATTAATGAAGTCTTCAAATTCTAAATAATATTTACATAAGAAACTCCCTATCTTTATTTTCACGTTTGGGGATCAAAGTACTAAAATTATGTATAAGGCTAGGGTAAGAATATGGAAATGAAATCTGTCTCCTAATATTATAAAGATAATTTATGTCATTTTGAGTTACAGTCTCTAAAGTATTATAAAATAAAGTAAAACAGAAACAGAAACTCAATTTTCCATCCTTCCTAACTTTCCAACAGAAATTAGAGAATCCAGTAAAGATACAGCAATCCCAGTATGGTATAGGATGATATAGGATCACTAGACAGTGACAAAGAAGGTAACAAAAATGGGTCCCCTGGAACCATGGGTAACAAAATTTACACCTACAGGTTGTGATATAGCTACAAAATACTTTCCACTATGCTAAGTCTTTGATATTTGATGTTTGTTTTCACAACAACTTTACTCTCTTAGAAAATGACTATTAATACTCAAGGGTTTGCAGCTTATAACCCAGCAAAAAATAATGCTTCTAAATGTAAACAAGCATGATTCTAAGAGTAACCAAGGCTACTTGTGTTGCTATAGCTGATAAATAAGAATGTTGTTGGGGAATAGTCAAACAATCTTGAACTTTTTCGTATCTTTCCTCTTCTCCAACACGAATCATCCTAGTCAAGATATGTAAAACATTAATAGAGGATTTTTATATTTTTTCTTGTTCACACTAAAACAAATACACTTTTCCTCTTTCCAAGCCTGACTTTGAAAGAGTTAGACCATCACAATTATTTTTTTTTTTTGGGTCCGGTCATGGGGCCTGAACTCTGGGCCTGGGCGCTGTCCCTCAGCTCTTCAGCTCAAGGCTACTGCTCTACTACTTGAGCCACAGTGCCACTTCTGGCTTTTTTCTTTTTGCTTATGTGGTGCTGAGGAATAGAACCCAGGGCCTCAGGCATGCAAGGCAAGTGCTCTACCACTGAGCCACCTTCCCAGCCCAATCACAATTATTTTACATACAAAAGTTTATTGCTTTGGCTTAGGTGTTTTCCTGCCTTTGGGTGTTGCTCTTTATTATTTTGGTAATTACATAGAAAAAACAAGACAAAGCCATTATGCTTATGTTGAATTATTCAAAGTGAAGCTGTCTTCAAACACAGTTTTCTGTTCCTTTCTTCACTGCTAATTAAAGTTTAATTATTACTCTTTAATGATTAAAAAAAGTGATACTTTAAGGTATATTCTCATGGAAACTGATTAAAACAGGAGTGTCTGCGATTACTTTTTAAATTTTTTTCAAGTATTTTCCTTGGCTATTTTTAATGATAATGCTCTAGTTACTATTCAGTCTCACATTTTTGCTTCTACTTGTTAGTAAAAACTGAATTTTTTTTGGTCGGTCATGGAGCTTGAACAATGGGCTAGGGCGCTATCCCTCAGCTCTTCAGCTCAAGGCGAGTGCTCCACTGCTTCAGCCACAGCGCCACTTCCGATTTTCTAGTGGTTTATTGGAGATAAGCGTCTCACAGACTTTCTTTGCCCGGGCTGGCTTTGAACCGTGATCCTCAGATCTAAGCCTACTGAGTAGCTAGGATTACAGGCATGAGCCACCGGCGCCTGGCTTGAAAACTGAATTTTATACTAAAAACTTTCCTACTCATAACAATAATCATAATCAGAGCAAAATACTGACCCTAATCTTAATCCAAATTATATATCAATACTAACGTTAACACAAGCAAACTAGTTTTCACTCATCCTAATTGATTCAAATAAGCCTTGCAAACATAGGTTTCAATTTTTTTCCCAATATCTTAGTCATTTTCTAACCATTATGTAATCTTAACTGGAACATTGAGAATAACCATAAGCCTAAGTGTAAGTAGATTCTAATATTAATAGTAATTCTCTAGTTCACATTCGTTCTAATTCTTACCTGGCTTAATCTGAAATTTACCTTCAATTTTACCCTCATTTTTTTTCTCCTACATTCTCACCCTAACCATGGCTAGAATCCTAACCATAACCTTGACACTAATGGTATCCCAAATCTAAAATTTATGAAAAATGCTTGTTTTGTGTCATCCTAACTGAAATTCCACTTGTAATTCTTGAAATAAATTGCAGGTTTTCCTAAACCCTATAGATTTTCTCACTCTTAATTTTGAACCTATCTTGTTCCATATGAGGAGTCATTATACCCATTTATCTCAAATCCTGATATTATGAAATACATTGTACTTCCATTATCCCAGCTTTTCCTGAATTCCTAGAACCTAAAATAAGTTCAAATTTACTTCACATTTAACCCATTCCTTTTTTTTCTTTTTGTTGGGCATGCGGTTTGGTCTCTGGGCCTGGGCACGATCCCTGAGCACTAGGCATGGGCAAGATCCCTGAGTTCTTTAGCTCAAGGTGTGCACTTTACCACTTGAGCCACAGCACCACTTTCAGGTTTTCTCGTGGTTAATTGCACATAAGAGTCTCACAGACTTTCCTGCCAGGGGTGGCTTTGAACTGCAGTCCTCAGAAATCAGATTCCTGAGCAGCTGTGATAATAAGTGCAAGCCACCAGTTTAACCAAATTCTTTACTCTTTCCTCAACCCCCTTTAATCAGAAACCTAATCCTAATCACAGTCTGAATTAACAACAAATGGTTAATGTAAGGAAAATTGTCTGGATTCCATTCAATCACACATTTTATTGCTTCTGCTTCTTAGTGGAAAACTAAATTTTAGCCTAATGCTTTCCTTCGCTAACCCTAATAAGAACTAAAACAGCAATTCACAATTTAAACCAAATCATATCTGAATGTTAAAAGTAACAGAGACGTTGGTTTTCATTCATTCTACCTTTGATATCATTCACTCTTCTTAAAATATATTGCAGTTTTACACAATACCTTACATCTTTTTCTCATCCTAACCCCAGCTCTACCTGAAACAGCTTGCTGAATCCTAAACCTACAGGTAACTGAATCAAAATGTTAATAGCAAGCCTCTATTTCACATTTATCCCAAATCTTGCTAGGCATGTAGGTCAAAATTTTACTTGCACTTTTACTTGCATTTTGAACCTAAAGTTTTTAAGTGTTTTTCTATTTCCTGTCAGGTTTTATTTTACATTTTTTTTAAATTTTCGTTATTGTAAAGAGGCTTACAGAGGGATTATAGTTATATGTGTAAAGTAATGAGTACACTTCTTGTTGAACATTGTTACCCTCTTCTTTGTTGTTCTTGCACTATACGTTCCCTCTCCCACCTCTCTCACTCCTCTGTCCCCATGGTGTAAAGTTCATTTTCAATATAGTGTGTTGTGAGTATCATTGTTGCAATGGGTCATCTTGTGTTGAACCTAAATTTTCTTTTTCTCTAACCCTAATTCTAATTCTGTCTGAGATCCTAACCCTAACCTTAATAAAAATAATAGCCCAATTCAGAAGATAAAAAAAAATATTCAAGTTTTTATTCATCCTGTTAATCCACTGTACACATTGAATTAAATTGCAGTTCACCTTAAATCTTCCAATTTAGATTATATGTGCATATTTAAAAATGTAATTTTATGTAAAAAACAGCAAACTTTGGAGGAAGGAGTAATGAAAAGGAAATAGAGGGAGTATAATCAAATGCTTTAAATATATTTTGGAAAGAGCACAAGGAAACTGCCGCTTCTGACAATTAATAACCATTAACAAAATAACTAAAAATTAATAAGTAAATAACACACTGCCATCTAGTGTTCTTTAAGAGAGCCATAATATGTCTTGTGAATAAAATACTTGTGTTAGATAAACTTTGTTCATGCATAATTCATATTGCTATTGGCCAATTATTTAACTTAATCAATAAAAGTATATCAAATAAAATTCCATGATAAAAATATAAATCAGTTAGTAATTGAGAAAAAGTAGTCATGACTTTTAATAAACAAAATTTCTATTTCCCTACAAAGCAATGATTTAGGTTTACTAATCTAGTATTTCTAGTAAGTTTAGAGAACATGATTGGCAAAAAAAACAGCTAAATGTACATCTTGTTTCTTGAATGGGTGATGTTTTAAACATTGTCTTTTATTCAAATGAATACATATGTTTACTTTTCAAAATAAATGCAATTTTATCTCCTTTTTTCTCCCTGCAATTAAATGTATTACTATATTCAGGTATTTAAAAGCTAAATTTTCTATGTTTGTTATGTAACCCTACATATTCAGAATGACATGGTTTTTCTATTCGTAAATGTCTAACCTCTGGGATTTTTGCATCAGTAACATAACTTATCTAATGAGGTTGTTGTGAAGGCTCCAGTAAACAGTGTGGTAAAAAGCATTTCCTGAATTTTAAATTTTAAATCTAATCTTTCTTAGGTTTTGATTATATCATTCATTGTCTCTTCAAAGCAATTAACCTAAAATAAATACTACTTTTTAAACAGTTCACTCACATTGTAAATAATTTTAACATAGTGCACACAGAGTCTAATTATTTCAATCTTACCATATTTGATGATCTTAGTGTGATGAATGTTGAGAGTAGAAGGTCCTTATACTCAATAATATTTTTGTTTAATTTAAATCAAATCATTTATCTGGATTTCTAATTTGGAGGTTAATGACATGGAAACAGGAAAATAATAAGAAAAATAATTACTTTGGGAGCATTTTCTTCTTAAAATTATGCAGCAAAAATATCTTAAAATATCTTAAATATATTATATATATTAAATATATTAAAATATATTTTAATAAAATGTTTCAATCCTTAGGTAAAGTGCATTATACTTTAATATAAAGTTTATCTCAAAACAGAAATTCTGCAACTAATCTAAACTAATTTTGTTTTCATGAACAAAATGCTGTGACTTCTAGTCTTGTTATGTGATTTTAATTATATTTTTAGTTGTGACATGATTCCTATTTACACTTAATACTAACTTCTGTAAGCATACAAATCATGCCTGTACACACTAACTTATGTAAGATAATATTCAAAAATTATCTTTTTTCCTGTCTCCAAAAGGGAAGGATGAGGTGCTGAAGTATATTAAATAAAAGCATTCTAAAAGAGATTCTTTATGAAATGGAAATTTGTAACGTGAGGATGGGATCATGAGCTCTTTCTACTTGGCTAACAGGAATTCTCATTTCTACAGTACTTTCTAACCTTTTAGTCACACAGGGTAATCCACAAAATTTGAAGTGCATATGAAGGAAATACATTTCTAAAAGATGTGACAACCCTGCTCAAAAGTTCGGCCTCATCACTAGTTCTTTGTATTTGCTGGCTTATCTAATTCTCTATCATATATTTCATATTATTAAGCATATTAGTAATTCAGCTGTAAATACATAGCAGGAGACTCCTGAAATCACAGTTATTGATCTCCAATTCCTCCCTTTGGCCTTCAATATACCAATTAATTCTCAAAGCAATCATTTAAGATGTTAGTTTATTTTTCTCTTTTTAAGTACAGATTAAGCTAGTGTTTTTTCTCAGTAAAAAGTGATGAGTGGTATCAGAGCTCTGATATGAGCACCTTCTCCTTAACAAGTATTGCTCTATGGGCTGTAAATATGGAAGCCACACTAAAATTTTCTCTACACACACAGACACAAACACAGACACACACAGACACAGACACAGAAACAGACACACACACACACACACACACACACACACACACAGCTACCACCCAGACACATCAGAGGTCAGTTCAGTTACTTTGAAATGATAGTTGATTGATATTTGCTCCATTGGTTTTTCTTTTCTTGAAGATCTTGCCTGGACCTAAACGTTTCTCTGAAATCAAGTCCCTTGCTCTTAGTATACTTTGTCTATATATTCATTGTATGTTCCTGGCTGTTTCAGGCCAATTAACAGTGTTCGGAATACAGTATCCTCAAACTTGACATTCAAGGCAAACTCCATGAATTCATACTACTATTCCAAAATACTAAAATTTATTGGATCTAGAAACCAAAATATACCCACCTTTTTATATTATTAAGAATTGACATCATGAAAGTAGAAGAACATTGATCAGGAACTGAGGTAAGGGAACAGGAGTTTGTGGGAAAATGTAGAACACTGGATGTGTGTTAGAGATACAAAATCATCTTCTGTAGACTCATTTATTGTAAACTTGTCTCTCCTGATCACAACTTCTCTTATGAATTTCTATAGTATCTTCGAATAAATCACATGATTTGCAAATATTTATCATCTTAAGAAAAGACAGTCTGTTTCTACATTTGTCTTTCTATGTGACAAACTCTTATTTTTTGTTTCTCTACTGAATAAATGTATTCCTGGAAACAGGATATTGACAGCAAATCTGGTGGTCATTTTAACTTTTTAAATTTGAAATATAACTAAACTTTGTTGTGACTAGTCATTTTTTAAAAAACAGTAATATTCATGAACACTAATATTTTGGTGCCTTTAAGTAAATTGAGACTTGATGTAATACGGTAGTTCTGGTTTCTAATTGATTCAACCATTAGATGATTCATATATAAACATGTGCATTGCATTGTTTTATTTTATATATAAAATAGTCCCCAAAGATTTACTTTAAAGTGTAAAGGGGGGCTTGTCTTCATGTTCCACACATTTTATTTATTTCAGTAAAAGTCCTAGAAATACATGATGTTTACTGGAGCAATATAAAAGATGAGAACATATTTCTAAAGAAAATGGATTTATTGATTAAAACAGAAAAGAATAAAATTGTCAGGTTTTTTGCTTGAGACTGCATAAATTTCATATCAATGTAGCTTAAGATGGGACTCGAGGAAAATTCATATTAATATTACTTTTCTGCTTGATTCACACTTATACTAGTTATTGCAATAAGGGAAATGGTATTTTCACAATAAAAAATCTGTAAGTAAAAAAATATTACTGAGATTTATATCACATCATAAGCAGTATAGTTATTTTAAGGAATTGGTCATTCAAAGCCCTAGAAACCTAATGGATGAAGAATGGAATTGAAAATAGCAGAGAAAAACAATTCAACATGCAGATATTATGATTTTATAATTTTTAATATGAAAGAAATTAATCTTTTGCCTTTCTGAAGAAGTTTAGCCAGTTATATGAAGGTAAGGCATCAGTTGTAATGAGTCTAAAGTCTTTTCCTCCAAGATATCCAAGAGTACTATATTCATCCTCTGAAGAGTAAAGAAGGAATTATTTTAATTAGCTTTGCTTAATATTAATTTACTTGCAGTAAATAGGTTAAAATGTCTGCTATCTTTCTTTCAGTGTAATAACATACATTTAATATTATTACTGTCTCTTCATACAAGCCTGAAATGACTATGTCAATTTAACATAAACAAAACACGAAAATAACCTGATACCACCATCACAAATCCTAAATCAAGTGAAAAAAATCAATAATAAATAAAATAAATCTCAGGAAGAGGAAAACCAATGGCACAATAACAACAGAAAATTACCCTAGCTATCTCTAATGAAACAGATCTTTAGAGTCCTAGAGGGTACTCCACTTCTAGAGGGCCACACCAAATCAGCTATAATTACATATAGATATACAATTCAAAAGAAGATTTTATATGACTTCCAAGCAAACAGAAATCTTTGAAAAGGTGCCCAGCCAGGCAGGTGCCTGCTGTGAAGGTGGTGGCCAATATATTGAAAAGCACAGCTGCAGTGCGGAAATAAAAGGCCCACATGGGAAAAAAGCAGGAACAGAAGTGTACAATGGAGACAGCCAAATCCATACGCAGAGACAATTCAAGATACCACTGTAGAGCCCGAATTGTCACTGGAGCCACAAGTATTAACATCACAACATCTTCCCATAATTGATTTCTACTCCTACACTTAATGGTCTAGACAAAAACCTAATTCCAGAAAAACAAATCACAACAGAAGATCAAAACAACACCTGGCAATTCAACCAAGAACATAAAGAGTCACCTCTTAGGATCATAGATGCCCCAAAAGAAATACCCCAAGTGAACATAACAAATCAGAAAAATACAAGAAAAGTGATGTCAAAGTAGTATAATTCACTCAGTAAATAACGCATTAGAACAGACCATTAAGGACGTAGAAGATAGTTTTCAAAATTCATTACAAATACTGCTGAAAAATGTGATTAATGAAAAGATACAAAACCAACTATAGATAAGATAAGACCAACTATAGATTAGCAAAATAACTCATGGAGACTACAAACAGAGAAATAAATTCTGAAAAGGCAAGGGAGTCCAAGGAAAAAATGGATGCCTAGTTAAAAGATATGAGAGAAGACATAGCTAAAAAAACAAACCTTCCAACCGCCCCGCCACCCAAAGAAAGGATGTAAGGAAAGTCCATACCAAAGCTTTAATAAACAGATAGAAGCCAGAAAAAAAATGACCAATTAGAAGACAGGGAAATCAAAAACAAAGTAAAATATCTCCACAGCAAATAGATGGCATAGAAGATAATCTCAGGGGTCAAAGACCAAATAGGTCTAATAGGAAAGAAGAAGTAAGCATTTAGAACAAATAAAAAGAATAAGAAATGATCTTGCCAGAACTTCAAGACTGAGAAGATCAAATTTGGGTTAGATTGGTATCAAGGAGAACAGCAGGACACAAAATGGATGGGAAACATGAAACATTTTAAAGAATTCTATCAAAGAACATTCCCAACATCCAAAGAGATAGGTTCATTCAGAGAAGAGAAGCCTTTAGAACACCAAGCAGAGAATTCTAGAAAAGAACAACCCACCACCACATCATAATCCATTAGAGGATCATTAGAAATCAAGAAAAGGATTCTTAAATCTGCCATAGAGAAGATTGATTATTTATAAAGGGTATACAGTCAGAATAACTACAGATTTCTTAGCTGATATGGTAAAAACAAAAAGAAGAGGTCAGCATGATATATAGCACACATTAAGGGCAAACTATTATGGACCATGGATATGGTCCCAAGCCAAATATTCCTTTACAGTTAAAGGATATATAAAAATATTTCATGACAAAGAAAACTTGAAACAATGTATCTCCACCAAATCAGAAGGATGGAAATTAATCAAAGATATCCTCCACAGAAAAGATGAAGAACAAGAACTGGTTATATGACATGCTCCCTACCAGAGAACAATGTAAATATATTGAGTCGATGATTCACAGCTCCTAACAGCTCCTAAGAGGACTCACCCAAATAGATAAAATTAGAGGAAAAAATGAGACCACAACATAAATTAGCAAAATTGAGATGGTTATATGAGAGTACTTGAAAACCATATGCCAATCACCTGGAGAATCCTGGAAAAATTTATGCTTTCCTATACTCTACCTGAACCAAGAAGTGATACATAAGAAGAAATGAAAATGAAATTTCAATAAAAACAATTTCCCATAACAGAAAAATGTAGGACTCAATGGATTTACCATGAAATTAAGGCCTGCAAAGAACTTACAATACTCAGATGTCTCTCTTCAATGGAATAGAAAGGGAAATGGAATTATCAAACACATTCTATGAAGCTGGAATTAGACTCTTCCCCAAATCAGATAGAGACTCATCAAAGAAAGAGAGCTATGAACCCAAGTCTTTGATAAACATTGATAGAGAACTTCTCAATAAAATTCTCACCAACCAATTTCAGCAACTAACACACAAAAAAAGTATGCTATGATCAAACAGTGTTCATCCTAGGATACAATTGGATTCAATATACTTGTCAATAAACATAACAGAGATCATCAGCAGAAGCAGGGAAAAGAACCACATGATCGTCTATGTGGATGTAGAAATAGCTTTTAAAAAGATCCAATGCCCCTTTATGGTTAAAAGATCTGAGAATCTAGGAACACATGGAACTTTCCACAGTATAATAGTGTATGTATATGACTAAGAGAGAATAAGCACATACCTAACAGTGGAGGCAAGAAGACACTAAAATCTGGAATGAGAAAAAGATGACCACTCTCTTTACTACTCTTCAATATAGTAGTGGACTTTCTAGCAAGGGCAATAGGCAAGAGAAAAACAAAAAGGGGATCCAAATAGGGAAGAAGAAAACCTATCCCTTTTCACAGATGAAATGATCCTGTATTTAAACGACCCTGTAGCTTTCTCAATCAAGTTAGTAAAGGTGATGCTAACCTTCAGCAATGAAGCAGGATATAAAAAACACAAGAATCAGTAGTTTTCCTATGTTACCAACAATGGGAAGATCCAGACTGAAATCCAAAAAACAACCCACATATATATTAGCCTCAAAATCAAATCAAATTTAGGAAAAACAAAACAACAACAAAACTAGGAATTAATTAATTTAACTAAAAATGTTAAGGACCTCTACTGTGAAAACTTTAAAAATCAAAAAACGAAAAATTGAGGGAGATTCAAGGAAATGGAAAATATTTCAATGCTCCTGGTTGGAAAAATTAACATTCTGGAAACTGCAATACTGACTGCCCCCAAATAATTGGCAATGTGATACCCATCAAAATCCCAACAATATTCTTCAAATCAGTAGAGAAATTAATCTGAATTTAATATGGTATTACACAATTTCAGTTGAAACAGAATGCTTAGAAATGAACTCATGGGCATATAGTCATGTTACACACACACACACACACACACACACACACACAATGGAATTCTATTCACCCATCAAAAAGGATGACTTTTCACCAGTCTTAAGGGAAATGAAAGGCTTGAGAAAATTATACTAAGAGAAAGTAATGCACACTCAGAGCAATAAAGGTTTCATAGATTCATTCATTTATGGTCGCTCAAAGCTGCCTATATATCTACAAGTAAACAAGACAGATTCTACCCCGTCCCAGTTAAATGGCCATTATCAAGAAAATTAACAATAGCAAATGCTGACGTGGATGTAGCCAAAAGGGAACTCCATTACACTGTTGGTGGGAAATTACACATGTTCAACCCCTCTGGAATGCAGTATGCAGATTCCTCAATATTCTAAACATAGATCTCCCTTAAGAACCAGTAATTAGCATCATGGGCAGTAATCCAATAAATAAAAAAACTAACTCACATTAACTATGCCAGCATGACCATGTTCAGGGCCCAGAAACAGAATTCAAGGACTGGAAAAAAAGTTACTACTGCTGGTGTTTGTTTCCACAAATATGAACTTTTTGACCAAAGATACCAAATAATTCTATTTGCAGCAGCTAGGACAGGTAGACCTTTTTAACAATGAGATACACTAGATGTTAAGTAGAAAAACAAAATTTATAAATTTGGCTCCGGTTGGGGAGGAGGGTCAGGAGGGGAAGATGGGAAGGGATAGTAAGGGGAAACAAAGGAGGAGGTAACAATGCTTGATAAGAAATGTACTCATTACCTTACCCATGTAATTGTAACCCCTCTGTACGGTATTTTCACAAAAAAACCTTAAAACTTACTAAGGATATTTGTAAAATATATAATGAAGGAAGAATTTTCATCCTTTACAAAAATCTATGCTAAACTATTGATATTTTACTGTACTTTTCCTAAAACCAGTTTGATTTAGTTTAATATTTGTCACGCCAAGTTTTTCTATATTCTACTGGAGATTTAAGTTTTCATGTATGTATGTATATGTATATTTACCTGTATCTGTATATGTATCTATCTATGTATGTTCCAATGTGGATCATCAGACTTGAAACTTTGCTTTGTTTTGCTGTTCAGCAATTAACGTAGTCGGCTCATTCTGTGACAATATCTGTGCTCATTCTCATCATTCCTTTATTTCACACACTATCAGGCTTCTAAGACCAGCTTCATTTCCTGGAGAAGATTACCAATCAGTCCAACCAATATTCACCCAGGGTTTTAATAAAGCAAGCCTTAAGGAAGGAAATTAACATGAAGTGACAACTACAGAATTTCTACAGAGACCTGACATCTTTCACATTTTTGCCTTCTTCCTTATACTTAAGAAAGCATTGACTAACACTATAAATATACTGCATTTATAACTTAGGGTTCAGTTTTTTTTTCCAAACTGAAGCCTTCTTTTCCATGATTTTTGACATGGAGATTTTTTTATTTTGGTCGATCGTGAGGCTTGAACTCTGGGCCTGGGCCCTATCCCTCAGCTCTTCAGCTCAAGGCAAGCTCTCTACCACTTGAGCTACAGCGCCACTACCGGTTTTCTCGTGGTTTATTGGAGATAGGAATCTCACGGTCTCTCCTGCCGGGGCTGGCTTTGAACCGCAATCCTCAGATCTCAGCCTCTTGAGAAGTTAGGATTACAGGCGTGATCCACCATCATCCAGTTGGGAGATTTTTTTGATTGTGATGGGTTTCCATCCCAAAAAAGCTATGTGTATCAAGAAAGCCAACGTTTCCAGCTCAGAGTACTAAACAAAAGAGGGAGAAAATTAAGGTTAGCTCTAATGTTAAGCACAGATATAGGTAATATCAAGATATTTTGAAATTGTATACTTTTACTTAATAAAGTGGCTCAAAGCTATAATATTATCTACTTGGAAAACAGAGATTAGAGAATTCCAGTTCCAGGCAAGCCCAGACACACAAAGAAGTTTTAGAAACTCTAACCATTTGCTGGGTGCAATGTTTTATGCTTGTGTTAGGAGGACCACAGTTCAAGAAGGCCAAGGCATAGCCATACTACCTCAAAATAATCAATCCAATTATAATCTGCAAGTTTGGTAGTAGTAGAGATGTTTTTTCACAAGTACAGGGTTTTGGGTTTAATCCTCCAGTACCCCCAGGAATTTAAGTGTGTGCCAGGGTAAGAATTTGGCATGTCTAAAGTCAAGACTTCATACTCATTTTACAAGCTCTAATGAAACCTTTACCTCTTTTGCTATTTGTTAAAAGTATAACCATAACTTACATGTCCAAAACAATTTCCTATGAGATTTTATTCTATGCATTAAGTAATACATTATGTGTTGGTTACTGTCCCACTGAAATCATGCTAAAGAACAAAAACCCATTGTCTTAGAAAGTGACTGGATATGGAAACAGAATCTCAAAGGTAGCATGTAAGTTGAAAACTCCTCCAAGAGATGTAAAAGTTTTGGGTCTTCGTCTGTCCTGCGGAATATGGACTAGTTGCTAGGAAAGGTAAGTGCACTGCTCGCCCATTGCCCAGCCTCCCTTAGCCTCGGAGACAGACACAGCAGGGAGTCAAATCAAGCAGGAACTTGTTTATTACCACACAGCAAGCAAAAAACCATGCGGCATGGAAGGGGAGGAAAAGGAACCAACCAATCATTGCAGAGTTCACCCTATCATGCGTGGTGCTATTGATGATTTCTCCATTGCCATTGCTGATCACTGCCCAGGTTACCTGTTGAGGTTGATGTGGATTCTGCAGGGCCATTGCTGGGACTGGGAGTGTCAGTACAGCCAACAGCTGGAGTATCACCATCTGCAATTGTTAGGGAAAATAAGAGTTTCTCCAGGGCTGGTTGCCCTTGTGGATGGTTAGTAGTTATCTTTTTAGCTTTCCCATTTTAAACACGAGCCACGACCACCATAGCCATTTTCTTTCCTTGTTGTTTAGTTTATCCTTGGGCATCCTCGTGTATAGAGGTAATGGGTAAAAACTTAAGGTTCCTGGCCGGGATCCAAATGGGGGCTGTCTACTCTATGGGAAAAATGCATCCAAATCCCTTGCCCATGGTCTCTAGGGGGTCAGGTCCTCTTCATTGTTGTGTCAGAGGGTCCTTCCACCTGACTTTCCCTTGGGGCTTGGGGTTTAATTGTCCCCAGTGCTTCTGAAATCTGGATTCATTTGCATCTTTGAAAAATTTAAAAATGTTAATGGTAAATAAAGCTATCTGTAACTGTATATGGGTGTTAACTCCCCCTTTTTGTTTTAATAATTGTTCCTTAAGACATTGGTGCTTTCTTTCTATAATTGCTTGTTCTGGGGGATTATAGGGAATTCCTATAAGTTTGATTAATATGCCATCTGTCAAAAAACTGACATTGCTGTACTAACAAAACAGGGTTCATTATCGGTTTAAACTTGTGGTAGTAGACCCAAGGAGGCAAAGCATTGAAGAAAAGGTGTTTGTGAATGTTTAGTTCTTTCTCCTCTATGTGCTGTGGTCCAACATGTTCATGAATAGGTATTTATAGAAACAAAAATATATTTAAGCTTACCAAAACCTGGGAAACGAGTAAAATCTGTTTGCTAGAGGATGTTGGGTTTGAGGCCTCTGGGTTTTAACCCTGGTGGTTGTAAAGGGAGTACTTTTAAGAAAGGCTAGCATGTTTTGCAGGTATGCCCTATCCTTTTGAGGTCCTTTACAGGAAACTGAGGGAATTTATGTTGAAGACCTCTCCAATTGATGTGGATTAAATCATGTAAACGGGTGGCCTCTTGTAACATTAATGCTTGTGGGCCAGTAGCTAACTGGTCTGCCCAATTATTGCCCATGGATAAAAACCCAGGAAGTTTTGAATGCCCTCTCAATGTTGAATATGAATAGGGTCTCCCTGTCCTTCTAATAGGCCCTTAAAGGTAACCATAAGGGGGAAAATAGGGTTTCCATCCCGCTTAATATGTGTCTGGGGAATATGAGGGAGCAAGATAATTACATATAGGCCATCAGAATACAAATTAAAGGGTTTTTGAATGTCCTGAAGGGCCATTATTACAGTGAACATTTCTTTATATTGTGCCGACCCTCGACAAGGTTGAAATCTTTGTTGGCTCAGAGTCTTTTGTTGCTCATCAAACGGTGCATAGGCAGAGCCTGTTTTATACCTCCATCAGTAAAAACATGGAGGATGCCAGGAAAAGGTGTAGAAGAAAATAGAGAAGGCATTTTGAGGGGAAGTCACCATAACATGACTGGATAGCCCATAATGGCAGTCAATATGGCTTAGAAACCCCTTTAGGGAGAGAGCAAGATGAGCATTGGCTCGAGTGAGCCACTCAACGTCTGTCATTCGAAAAAGAAAAAAAATGGAGTGAGGGTCAAGGGTATATTTCCTTTGGGCTTGGGTCCTTCCCTTGATAATAGCATCGGCAATTTGTTTTGCCTAAGAGTACATCCAAAGTGTGCCCACCAGGGGAATGTGAACCCACTCTAATGGCTCCCCCCTTTGAGTTAAAATTGCAGCAATCAATGTGTCACCCACAAACAACCAGTGGGAAATGGGCTCAAGAATAGAATACCTCTTCAGGGAAACTTCATCCAGGGCTTTTTGGAACTGTAAAAATATTGCCCGATACCTGCTTGTAATTGTAATAACTTCTTGGGGCATCATGTCTTTTAGTAAGTCAAATAAGTTCACAAGACAATCTTTGGGGATGGGAACCCATGGTAACAGCTAATTGATTTCCCCTAAAAGACTTTGAAGTTGGGCTAGGGTCAGAGAGGCTGGAATATCCAGCAAAGATTTATGGGGGCTGACCTGAGACCAGGTAAGGTGGGATCCGAGCAGCTTAAAAGGAGGTACTTTTTATTTTATTGAGGGCTATAGTAAAACCTCCCTTTTTTAATATGACAAGAGCCTGGGCCAGAAGGCCCTCCAGGTGGACCGGGTCTTGGTGCCTCCGAGTAATATCATCCTTGTAGGCATAGGCAAGGGAGGTATCTGAACCCAGCACAGGCCCTAAAATTGTGACCAAGTATTGTTGGCAAAAGGCCAGGCTATTGGCCATTCCCTGTTGCAACACCGTTCATTTGAACCTCCAATCATGCTGGGAAAAATTAAGAGAAGGGATGAAGAAGGCAAACTTATTGCAGTCATCCAGTTGCAGTGGGATAGAGAAAAAAAAATAATCTTTAATATCAATCACAACCAAGGCATATTCTAAAGGTATAGCAGGAGTCCAGGGGATAGCTCATAGGGGCGTTCCTACTAGTTCCATCTTTTCATTTACTTTACATAGATCTTAGAGCATGTGCCAGGCCCTGGATGCTTTTTAGATAACAAATACGGGTGTTCCAAGGACTCATAGAAGGATGTATGTGCCCAAGGTTTATCCGTTCCTCCACCAAAAGGTGGAGGGCCACAAGTTTAAGTTTTGTCAATGGCCACTGCTCCACCCAAATAGGGATTCCCAGCTTCCACCTAATGGGAGGTACTTGGGGGGAAGTGGCCTTTAGGTTTGGGGGTGCAACCAAGTGGGTAGCATATGTTCCTCTCTATAATTATGAAAGTTAAAAAAATCTTTTTCCTTAAGTCCCTCTAGATCCCATTTAAGCCTTTGTGCTTCTTCTCCATCCAGGATATCATCATAGAATGCTCGATGGTCTGTAGTGACCATAGAATCCATTTGTCTTAGCATGTCTTGCCCTAGTAAATTGGCGGTAAGTTTATTTTTTTTTTTTGCTACTAAAGGGCATATCTTTCCCTTCTCTCGATCTGGGCTAGTCCATTTCATAAGGGCAACCATCTCTTTGGACTGGGAGTTGCCCCTTACCCCAATATTGGGGACCTGGGTGCAAGCTTCCAGTCCAAGGGCACTTCCTCCTCCCTGAGTATGGTTCGGACTGCTCCCATGTCAATTAGGCATGAAACCGCTTCCTTCCTATAAAAATACTCATTTTAGTGCTGAGTCTTTTTACCAGGGGGACAGTCCAATGGGCCTGGGTTGTATTGCCATGAGGCTGCCTGGACCTTACAGCAGAGGGGGTGCCTCCATGAATTAAAAGGGTTGGAGGATGCCCCTCCTCTAGTTTAAAGGCTTCCCATCTAAATCAAATTTGAATTGACGATGCTTTTCCCCATGGTACCCCTTCCTGCACCCCCCAGGGTGTAGGGGGCAGTTTGGACTCCCTCTGCTGGTTGGCGGGGGATTGTTGTGAACAGTCCCTCTTAAAGTGCCCCTCTTGCCCACATTTAAAACAAGTCCCTCTCCCCAATGGTCTTGGAGTTCCTTGGCTCTTGGTTGCCAGTGCCTGGGTGATAGCCTCAGTCATTACAAGTTTCTGAGCCTATAAAACTAAAGCTAGTGATTGGGATGGTACTGTTGCATTCCCACATCTTGAGAGGCCACCACCCATCTGCTCAGGGAATTCTCTCTCAATCCAGCGCAGGCCACGCAGTGGTCTGCATTCATCCCTTCCCAAACCATTAGCTTTACAAATTGATCCCGGAGGTTCCCTGCTGTCAGCCTTGTTGAACACTCTGTTGGACGGGGTCTATAAAATGAGGTAGAGGTTCACTATGTTTTTGTCTCTCCTGATATGTGGGATTCAGTGGGCCCTTCCTCCAGTTTGTACCATGTGGCAAGTCCTGCCTGCCTCACTTGGTCACAGTACGTGCCAGGTATTGCAGCCTTTTGGATGCCAGTGGAGTACCTTCCCCTGCTCCTGTTAATATGGCATAAATAATAGGTATTGCAGGTTGAGCCTGCTGGTTATTTTCTGCCTTAAAGAAGGCACACCACTTGATAAACTGAGAACTGGTGAGGACAGCTTTGGCCACATCCATCCAGTCCTTAGGGACTCATGTGTGATAAGCAATGTCCTGTCATAGGGTCTGGGCCCAAGGAGAGTTCAGGTCATCCTCCACCACCACCTTCTGGAGGTCTTTAAGATCCTTAGCTTCCCATGGATACAATTCCAAGGGTCTGTTAGCTCTTGGTGCAAGATTGACCGGATACTCTTTGGGAAGCAAATCCTGTGGCCCAGGGTCCAGGCTCCTCTGTGGCCCTTCCTTTACAAGGTAGGCCTCCACATAGGTTACTTCCCTGGCCCTCGGCCCCTCTGTGGAATTTCGGTCATCGGGATCCATCTCACAAGTCCCTCTGTAGGGTGTTGTGCCTTCCCCAATTTTGGAGGCATAAGGTGGGGGCCTAGGACTGTCAGGGGCACCCAAGTCGGGGGAGGGAAGTAACCTTCACACTCGTCTTGACTTCCACTGAGTGTGCTTATGTCTGATAAGTGCATTCTCAGTCAAATTTGACCATTCCTTTTCTTCTTCACTTCCCAAGTCCTCCTTTTGTGAGAGAGAATTACCCATACTTAATGGTTTCACTTACCCTGAGAGACTGCTTAGCTTCGAGCGGTATATTTTCCTTTCATGCTCAATGTTAAGCACCAGATGTTGGGTTTTCAATCATCCCATGGAAGACGGATGGACTGCTAGGAAAGCTACATGTGCCACTTGCCTGTTCCCCAGCTTCTCTTAGCTTCAGAGACAGATGCAGCAGGGAGTCAAGTCAAGCAGGAACTCATTTATTACCACACAGCAAGCACTTTTTAAAGCAAAAATACATGTGGCATGGAAGGGGAGGAAAAGGAACCAACCAATCAATGTAGAGGTCACCCTATCATGCACTTAAGCTTTCTATACTTTCCCTGCTGTCCACGAGCTTTTTATACACTGATGTCACTTCGCCTGATTGTGGTATCCAGTCAGACTTTAACATAAACAACTCGGACTCTGCCCACTCAACTTCTTCTCAGCACCATCTTTGCTGCCCATGTGTCCCACACAGAAGGCCTTGAATTTGCCAAGGAAAGAAGACTCAGAAGCCAAATCTGATATTGGAGTTATAGATCCACCAACTCAGAGGCAATGTATTTACAATGTTAATGCCAAACAATCTGTGGTAGTTTATTATTAAAATTACTAGCAAATATGGGGAATCTATAAAATCTGAAAAGTCATTGAATATTGGGGTTCATGATTCGTCTTTATAACCTAGTGATTAAGAAGGATGAGACTTGGGGGATAATGGTTTTCAGGCTGGTAGGAAGTTCATGAGGTTCTATCTCCAATTAACTATAAAAATTTCTATGCTGGAGGGATGGTTCAAATGATAGACTGACTACCGTTAGCAAACAAACTGAGAGCATGAGGTATGTTCAAGCCCCAAACTGGGAGAAAATAAAGGTCCTTGGGAGAATACCATGAGAAGCAGAATTATGAACAGGAAAGCAGAAACAATAGAAATAAACTTAGTGATATAGACAAAGCTTCCCAATGTAAAATATGGCATAAATTGTAATATTTAGGGTTTTCCTTCCTATACAGAAAAATAAATGGTATTTTTACTTGACGAAACTAAAATGTAAAACTGTATGGAATAAATAATCACATTACGTTTATGTTTCTGTAATTTAACATGTTTTCCTAAAAATTTCTAGAATAGTGTAGTTTTGCAAATCAGTACATGTTGCATTTTAATATAGGATTACATATCCTTGCAAGTGTTGTCTAAAATTGATCGACACTGAAATTATTGCCATTGAGATCTTTCTCAAGATTCCAAATGTTTATACTTTCAGCTGACCTTCCACAAAACTCATACCCCAAACATTACTTTTTAGTTTGTTCATGCAATCATAGGAACATAAATATATGTCTGAAAATGTTAATTACCTTTATTTGCTGTCATTAATTTAGTATAACAAATACAATTAAGTAAATACCCTGAGGGAAGTAAGATACTTCCTTCTAAATACAGATTTGCAGGCACACACGCACACACACACACACACACACACACACACACAATCACCACTCTGACTCAGGTTAGGTTCCTGACATTGGGTATCAGACCATGATCTAATAAGCAAACTTTCCTGCCTAGACATAAAATATATTCATAATTCCACACATAAACAAACACCAGATCATTCAAAATAATGAGAATATTTAACAGAACCAATAAGCTCTTCAGCCATCTTCTCCCTGATTTCATTCATTCATGATGATGCATTTTCATATCATATTTAAAAATCTTTTTGAGTCTTTCTGATTAGCAGAACAACATATGCTATCATATAATACCAAATGTAGGTAAAATTACTTGTCCCTAGGTAAGCTTTAATATATCTTATCACAGACTTCTTTTTTCTTCTTTCAGATTCTGTTTCTGGCATTTTGCCCTAATTTCTAATATTAAATTACAAAGGATATTCCTAATTCCTTAATTCATACTTCCTAAAAGTTATGCTATGGAGTTGAATCTGATTTGTTTGCTTATTCAAAATTAAATTTTCTTAACAACTTGCATTATTATTTATGTTATTCCTAAGCCATTTGAAATATCAAATAGAACTGGAAATTGCCCTCAGCAATGCTTTGTGAACGGCATTAATGTTTGGGGGGGGGATGAAGGACTTGAATTATCTAGAGTGCCTTAAAATTGGCACTGTTATGCAAAGGGCTCATCATTTAGTCATCTTTTAAAGTGTGGTCTTCTTATTTCATATAAGAATATGTAAGTATGCTTTTCATCACATTCTTGCCTCAAAAGCAGTAGAATTATTTTCTTTGTACAGTTGGTGTCCAGCTGCAACTGTAGTGAAACCTAAAAACAACTGCAGAGCGGTATTGGCCTCTCTAGATTTTGAAATTTTCTTCCAGTAGCCCTTGTGATTTGAGCCCAGATTCATGGGATAGGCACATAATCCACAATTGCAAAGCAGCACAATGAACTTCAATTTTTTTTTATTGTTTCCTGTTTTTCTTATTGTTGGTCTTTTAAGGAGCTAGGGGATCTTCATTTCTCATTGTTGTTGATGTGACTTAAATTTTCCAGATTTTTCAAATGCAATAAAGAGATATAAAGGAGACATATTTAATCACAAAATGCAGCTAAACCTTTGCATGATTTTTTTTATTCTCGTCCTGCTTTCATTTATCTTCAAATAACTTTGAGATGAGCCAAGCATATGTGTTAATTGACATGTATCAACATACAGAACTCTGGAATCATTGGATATTGATTTTTATATCAACTTCACTTAAAAAGAAATTTATCATTTGCTTCATATCTTAAGTAATCTACTTAAAGAAGTTTTATTAATTTTATCAACAGATCTCATAATCTATAGAATTGATTCATTGAATAAGTATTTGATTCCTTATTTCCACTGAATTAATATTATATTTATTTTACTTTTTTACCCATGAAATAATAACATTCTTGAGGATAAAACATGCCTATCTTTCATTTTGTTTGCCAAAATGGAACTTAGACATTTTGAAAATTTAACTTTAAATCTGAACCTTCAAATTTCACTAGGACTATAATTGTGTTACTTACAAATTTAATATTAAAATAAAAATCATTATTAAATAGAAAGCAAGATTATGTTATCATACCTTAATCCCTGAATTAACTTCATAATAAAAAACATTTATATTTATATAACAAGATATAAATACTGAAACAAACTATGATATATGGAAACAGAAAAGTCCTTTTTTGTTTTGTGATTGTTGTTGTTTATAGTTTGTGATGATTATTTCTTCTTTACTTTATGCTTGGTATATTCATTGTACATCTTCAGGAATGTGAGGGGGGGGCACAGAGCTTTAGGGAAAATTGTGAAAAATTGCAGCAGTGGAGTTCATTGAACATTGATGAAAGTGAACTATTTAACACATGGGTGGAGACAGGAGAGTTGGACTGGCAACAATTGAGGGAACTGAAGACATTTCACAAAAGGAAATGTACTCATTACCTAACTCTTGTAATTGTAATCCATCTATAAATCACCTTAATAAGAACAACAGAGTAAATTTATTTTAAAAAGGCAAACAAAATGTTGTTTCTTAGAATCCTAGGAGTTTGTTTTGTTCTCTGGTTTGAGCTGGTTGAGATTATCTCTGAAAATAGCTACGTTGACATTCATTGAGTGAATTTGTGAGCTAATAGTAGATAAAAGTCAATTATGATTGAATGGTTTTTTAAGACTCTGATTCATTTATTTCTTCAATCTAATATGTATTATTTCTGTCTACTGTTTTTTGGTTTGGCTTGTTCTGTTTTTTAAGAACCTAGTGGTGCATCATTAGTGCTGATTCAAGATTGTTCTAATTTTCTGATGTACATACTCAAAGCTATATATTTTCCTGAGTATCAGCTGTGCTGTTGTGTCCCAGAGGTGGTAGTATTTTGTGTGTTCACTTATATTGAATTCCATAAAAGTTGTTACTTCCCTACGTATGTCTTCAGTGACTCACTGATTACTTAGCAATGTGTTATTCAGTCTGTGAGTTTCAGAATTTTTTGTGATGCCTTTTGATGTCGAGATCTAATGTGGCCCCATTGTGATCTGCCAGGATACAAAGACTTATTTCATTTTTATTTTTGAATTCTGACAGATTTTTTTTTGGGGTGGGGGTCCAGTCATGGGGCCTGAACTCTGGGCCAGGGCACTGTCCCTCAGCTCTTCAACTCCAGGCTAGCGCTCTACCACTTGAGCCACAGTGCCACTTCCGGCTTTTTCCTTTTTGCTTATATGGTGGAGAGGAATTGAACGCAGGGCCTCAGGCATGCAAGGCAAGCAGTCTACCACTGAGCAATCTTCCCAGCCCTTTCACAGATTTTTCTTGTGATATAAAATATGATCTATTTTGGAGAACATTCCATGGGCTGCTGAGAGGAATATATATTAAGACACTGCTAGGTCAAATATTCTGTAGATATCTGTTAGGTATAGCTTGTCAATGCAGTTATTTAACCCTGAAGTTTCTTTGCTAATTTTTTACCTGTATGGCCTGTCCAGAGGTAACAATGTTGTGTTCAATCAACTAACAATATAGCTGGATATGCGTGGTTTTAGGGTAAGTAGTATTTGTCTAATGAATTTGGGAGCTCTAGGATTCAGGACATTGATATTTAGAATTGTTATATCCCTCTGATGGAGAGTTTTCTTTATCAATATTTAATGTCCTTCTTTGTTTCTTTTTACTTTCATACCACTTTAAATGTAAAGCCTATTTTATCTAATATTACTACAGCTACTCTGGCCTGTTTATGAGGTCCACTTTTAATTTGTAAAGATGATGTACAGAAAGGTTACAATTACTTAAGTCAGAAAATGACCACATTTCTTTTTGAACAGTGTCACCTCTTCCCTCATGTTCTCCCAGTTTTTCCCTTTCAAGCTCCCTCTCCCATAAGTTGTATAGTTCATTTACAATGTAGTGTCTATTGAGTAGCACTGCTGCATTTGTTAACCCTTTGTCCCACCTTTTCTGTGCTCTCTTGCCATTTCTAAACTTACACATAAAACAAAGGTGCACAAATTAAAAAAAAAAAATGAGACCACAGAAGGAAAAGCAAAATAATAAAAAAACTATCATTTCTTGGAGACCATTTTAATGAACATTATTTTATATGATAATATTTATATAGCTATTGAGCCTTTGTGATCCTCTCCACAGGGCATCCTCCTTTGATCTCACTGTATAAAAGTTTAGAATCCCATATAATTTATCATGTCCAATTGTAATGTTTTCTCTTTTACCGTCCACATGTCTTTACTTGTAGAAATAAAGGCACATTCTAATGCAACACATGAGGGAAATCAGGCAGCATATATTTCTTTTAGTCTTTCTTCACTTAATATAAGTTTGTTCAACGTCTTTCCTTTTCCTTATGAATAGTGTAATATCATTCTTTCTGGATCAATAGAATTGCATCATACTGAAGCCTTTCTTCAGGCAAAGGAGAAAGTTAGCAGGATATATAGTAAGAAAATGGAATGGAAGAAGAATTTTACTAACTAAGCATCAGACAAGGGTATTCATAGCTAACACATATTTAGATATCAAAAAGTTAAACCCAATAAAAATAGACTCTCAAATAAACAAGAACCCAATCAATATATGGGATAAAGATTTAAAGATAACTTCTTAGAAGAAGAAGCAAGAATGACAAATAGATACATCTCTCTCCATAAAAGAAATGCAAATTTAACCAACACTGAGATTCATCTCACCCCTGTTACAATGTCATTATGAAAAACTGAACAATCACAGATACTGATATGGATGTGGCCCAAAGGAAACTCTATTACACTGTTGATGGGAATGTAATCTTGTTCAACCACTTTGGAAAACACTATGGAAATTGCTCTCACAAGTGAATAGAGAGCTACCTACCTATGATCCAGCAACTCCCCTTATGGCCATTTATCCAATAGAGCAGAAACAAGGCCACACTGAAGCTACCAGCACAATCATGTTCATTATTGCATTATTTTCTGTAGCCAACATATGGAATCAGCCCAGATACCTCTCATTGTAAAAAGAGAATTATATATGTATATATAAATTATATATATATATATATATATATATAATCTTATTGATCCCAATTTACAAGTATATGTATGCATATATGTATATAAACATACATATATACATATATACAACATATATATATATATACATATATATATATATATATATATACATACATACATAATGGAATTCTTCTCATCCTCAGAAAGAATAATATTGCACCATTCTTAAGGAAAATGAAACACTTGGGAATAATATTAAATAAAATAAAGCAGACTCAGAGAAACTTAGCTTGCATGATTTTCCTCATTTGTGTTAGATAGAAGGTGCCTAAAAATGTAAAAGTAAACACACTGGATGGTATTCAAGAAGGTACAAATGAATTATCTGAAGTGGCAGAGTCCATGGAGACTAAAAATACTATAATTCTCTTAAAAGACTAAGTCAAAGCCCAACAAAATAAATACCAGTAAATGTGTACTGCAAGAGAGGACAATGGGGGGCAATATGAGATGAGTAGGAAATTGAAGGGGAAAAGGATGTAATACAGGCAAGAATCCATTGTATACTTCCCAGAATTGAAATATGCAAAGCAAGGCGTAGTGTGAAATGGGGGGTGAAGATATTGATGTGGTAACACAATTCCAGGTGCTTCATACACATAAACTGCTTTGTTAAATTAATTAAACTGCTTTGTTAAAGTAATTCCAGAACATAATATTGAGATACATAAGAATCAGGGTTGATTGGGATGGGTGGATGAAAATGTTGAATGGGGTGACATTGATCAAGATGTATCCATACACTGTTTCAGTGAATACCAACTATTTTTACAGATAAAGATAATAAAAATATTCAAAAAATTAATTATGATAGTTGAATATAGAGTTGAACCTCAATTAGATTCCCATTTAAAAATTTTGGGGGGTGTTGCCAGTTGTGGGGCCTGAACTCCGGGCCTGGGCGCTATCCCTCATCTCTTCAGCTCAAGGCTAGTGCTCTACCACTTGAGACATAGCATCTCTTCGAATTTTTTTTTGCTTATATGGTGCTGAGTACCTCATGCATGCAAGGCAAGTGCTCTACTACTGAGCAACCTTCCCAGCCCTTAAAATATTTTAAACCTGGAGATATGGAGAATAAAATTCAAATAATAAAACTTTATTAATCTTTTTTATCTGAATTTGTGAAATTTAAATCAAAACTACTTTGCTTTTTGTCAGCCCCTGGGCTGTTAGAATATTTCAAAGTAAGTGGCTTAAAAACATCAGGAGTATATTATCCATACTCTAGAAGCTTAAACATTGATTATAAAAGTGGTAATTCAAAGCAATTCTTTGTCTAGTGGGGGTCCATTTTCTGGTTCATTATAATCTATTTTCTGGACGTTCACATCGCAGAGTAGTTATACTGGGCTTCTTTTATCAGGATCATTACTGCAGGGTAATCTCTGAAACGTTCATTCTAATGTGACCAAGCAGAGGAATAGAATTTCAACATGTTTACCTGGAAGGAGTTACATCATCCAATACGCTTTGCAACTTTTTCTTTAACTCAGTGTGGTATATCATTTGGATATTATTTCATAGAAAATAATAACTTAAGGACAAGCTTATATCATGTGAATTATGTGAATGATTATTCTTACAATGGGGATAATTATAGTGATGGCAAAGTGAAGTATGATTGTTTAGTGGCTCTTGAATCACATCATAGGTAAACATGTAAACGTGGTACAGCCTAAAGCCCTTCTGATGTATTTGAACAATCTCTGGTGTGTTAATTGCTTTCAAAAATATTCGTTTAGCCAACAAATACAGATCTCCTTTGATTTTAATTAAGGTCTGCTATTAGAACTCTCACAGACACCAAAATCAGAGTATGCTAATATCTCTCATAAAATACAAAATAAAATTGTTACAATTAATAAAATATGAAGACTGTAATATTAATAGAATTGTACATACTAGTATTCGCGTTATATAATATATTGGCATCCTTTGGATACCTCAATTTTTAAAATACTTATAACTAAGTGTGAATTGTTTACAAATAATTATTTGATTATGTGTAGAAACTGAGAAAAAATTTGCATACATATTTACTATAGATGCAAACAGATACACCTGGTTATTTCTGATCCTTCATTTGTTGGTTTCATTCATGCATGGGGAGCATGCAAATGAAAATTGCAAAATTGCATTGACTAAAGTGTTAATTACATGAAGTTTATGTTGGGCTAAATACCTGATTTTATAAATTGAATCGTTTTTGTCCCTTCCTTCCTTCGCCCCTTCCTTTGTTCCTTCGTTCCTTCATTCCTTCCTTTTTTCCTTCCTTCCTTCTTTCCCTCCTCCCTCATTGCCTCCTTCCTTACCCCTCTCTCTTTTTCTTTCTTTCTCTCTCTTTCTCTCTCTTCGTTTCTCTCTTTCTTTCTTTCTGTCCTTTCTTCCTTCCTTCCTTCCTTCCTTCCTTCCTTCCTTCCTTCCTTCCTTCCTTCCTTCCTTCCTTCCTTCCTTCCTTTCTTCTTTCCTTTCTCCCTTCCTTCCTTCCTTTCTTCCTTCCTTCCTTGCTTCCTTCCTTCCTTCCTTCCTTCCTTCCTTCCTTCCTTTCTTTCTTTCTTTCTTTCATTCTTTCAATCTTTCTTTTTCTTCCATTCTTCCTTTCTTCTTTTACTCAGAACATATCTTACTGCTATAGAAAAAACACCAACTGTTTTACTTCAAGGTGTTATGAGTAATTATGAATAGTCTAGAATAATATTAATTTTAATAACCTATGTTATAGATTAAGAGAAATTGTACTAAAAACAACTTCACAAAAGTTGCAGGATATGTAACAAATATCACTTTCCATGATATTGTTTATTTCCTCAAAGTAAAATAAGAATTTAGGCATAATATTGTGTGTGTGTTGTTTTTGTGATTTGAATTCTCAAGGATATTGGTTTAACGTTTGAGCAACAACTCCACTTCTGGCTTTGTGTGTGTATGTGTGTGTGTGTGTGTGTGTATGTATGTGTGTGTGTGTGTGTGTGTGTGTGTGTGTTGATGTGTGTGTGATTAATTGAAATGCGACTCATGAACTTTCTTTCCAAGGCTGGCTTTTTAAAACTTTTTAAATTTTTTTTATTGTGAAAATAGGGGTTACAATTACATGGGCATGGTAATGAGTATATTTCTTATCAAGCATTGTTGTCTCATCCTTTTTTTCTACTTCTCAACCTTTCTCATCTCCCCCCTTCCTGCCCCATCCACCCCCTGTCAAAGTTGTAAAGTTCGTTTTTCTACATAATGACTTGTAAATCTCATTGTTGCAATGGGTCCACCTGTATCCTTATTTAAACCATATGATTTTTCCCTTGCTCTCCACAAATCATACCAACATCAAATACAATGCAAGCAGGGGTTATACCGTGGGGGAGGGAAACGTCTGTGACAAGCAGAATAGGTCAGATAAGTTGATGTTAGGTGAAATGAACCTCACGATAAGTATTTACATGTTTTTTTTTTCTTTCTTGCAATTGTTTCTAACATATTTATAAGATGATTTCTTTGTTGCCAAGGCTGGCTCTGAACCCCAAGTCCCTGAGTAGCGAGGATTACAAGCTAGAGAAACCCATATTAAGCACAGATATACCTAAGAATAAAATATATTTCTTATCATTTTAATTTTAGAGGCTCAATTTAACAAATTAACATTTAGATATTTATTTAGTTATTAAAGCTGAACATGCACTGTGAAAAATAGTTTTCATTTTTATAAAAAAATACACTCAAAGGTTTAAATGTCAGAATCTTTGCACAAATCGAAATACTCTATTATTCAAAGTGACAAAGGGATCCTTAATCAAATTTCTCACTTAAGCTAAAAGCAATAGGCTCTGTCAGGGTGAATGAAGCAATTTTTCAGTAAATTAAATATTATCTACTGTAGTCACATGATTTTTTCTTCTTTTAAACCTAAGCGTTTTTGACATAATATATAGATTCATACTTTTTTGTGTATATAAATATTTTAGTTACTAGTCATGTATTTCTGAAGTTTGATTACGAAGACATTTCAGGGAAAAACTGAATTTCATGTACTATATCAACTGTGATTTTTAGAAATTGAATCAATCTCAATATGATATAAAGCAAGATATTCCATGGCTCATGCAACTATTCCTAGAATTGAATATAACTTGTTTTTGAATGGTAGGAAATTCATATTATACCTACTCTATAGAATAATTAAAAAATAAATGATCATGATAGTATTTATTTTTTCTTCCACTAGAAAGAAAGAACCTCACAATAGATGACAAAAACTTGAATGGAAATGTCATAAAATTATGAAAAATTCAAGTTTTTATGAGTTAGTCATTTTTGAAGGTCAAAAAATGAAATCTCTTGAAGCTTTCTTATCTGTTAAATAAAATGTATTTGCACTCAAAATATTTCATTCATCTCTTCAGTAATGGTATAATCCAACCTCCTCGATTTCAAAAAGCTTCTCTGATTAATTCAAGTAAATAATTAGGAACAGAAGTTATCACAATTTATAGAAATATCTTCCCATAACTCTAGAAATTAAAACTGAAATCATAAAGTGTTGGGATTAATAATTAGCTTTCACTATGTTGCTATAAAAAGGTGAACCCTCTCACGTGGGCATAGTTGTAGAGATTTGGTCATTGAGAACTTATGATCAAAGAGAATGTTAAGATCAAAGTCCTTTCCTCTTCTTCCTTCTTTTACTTCTCTGTCTCCTTCTCCTTTTGCTTTTCCTCCTCCCTCTCCCTCTTCCCCTCCTCGTGTTTCTCTCTTTCCCCAATCTTATTCCTACTTTTCTTTACTTCTTGGCTTCCATGAATACACATACTCCATCACATGTTCCTGACATGGGGTACTGTGCCACCACCAACCCAAAGCAATGAGGATAAGAAATATAAACTGAAATGTGTAAAATCAGAAGACAAGATTAATCTCTCCCCCTTTTAAGTTAATTTTATAAAGTATTTTGTCATATTAATAGGAGACTGACACAGCATGCTCACATTTATTATAAGGGATAAGATTTACTGGAAAAAATCTGACCAATATCGCCCTAATGAAATGATTGATTAAATTAATATTATATTAAGACAAATCTAGTTTAAAATATCAGATATACTTCAATAAGAGGCAAAAAAATCACCTCTATGTTTTCCTATGAGAAGACAGCAGAATAAAATCTGTTCCTTAAGGAAACTGACCTATAATTGACTGCATTGTCAATTTCATAAATGATGTAAGAAGACTGTAGAACAAATTACAACCTAAACTGCATGTATTAAAATTTACTACGTCCCATGTATTCTATTTATGTCTGGTTCACAAAATGACTTACATTTTATCATATTTTTAATTAACTTTAAGTAGTTGTATGGGAGTTGCTGTTTGACAAAGCAGCTAATGAATAGTGTTTAGTGAGGTTTTTTTTTTTTTCTTTTTTCTCTCCTGAGGTTTGAACTCTGGGTCTGAATGCTATTCCTGAGTGCCTTTGGATGAATGCTAGAATTCTATCACTTGAGGCACAGCAGCACTTTCAGATTTTTCTGAGATTTAATTGGAAATATGAATCTCACAGACTTTCTTGCCTGGACTGGCTTCAAACCTCAATCCTCAGCCTCTTGATTATATAGGATTACAGGTGTGAGCCACTAGTGCCGATTTAATACAATGCACCTTTTTTTTTTACTCGTCCTGGGGCTTGAAATCAGGGCCTTGGCAATGTCCTTGAGTTTCTTTTCCTCATGCTAGTCTTCTATGACTTGTGTCATAGTGCCAATTCCAGATTTTTTGTTTATGTAGTATTGAGGAATCAAACCCAGGGCTTCACACATGCAAGGCAAGCAGTCTACCACTAAGCCACATTCCCAGCCCTATACAATGCCTCTTGATAATCATTATCCCTCATCCTTCACAATCCTATCTCATCCCTCAATTTACATAATTTTGTAGAATATTCACTGACTCACAATAGCATGTATAGTCACTCAGAGAATATACCACGGATCATATTTTCTTGATAGTCTTAATCATCAACATACTAAAGTTATGCATTATAGAATTCTGTGATTTTAAATTCTATATTATCACTTAGATTCACCCACTACTATTCTAAAAATTTTCCTAAAGTTAATGCAAATGCAATTTGTAATTTTTCGATAAAGTAAAATGATTCTTAGAATGTTAAAGAGTTGGAGTGAGAATATTACCTTCAGTTCTAGAACATTTTATCCCTACTACCCTCTCAAAATATTCCCATATTTATTATTAGTCACTTCCTGTCAACATTCCAACATACCTCTCTTGAGCAACTATTATTTCATATTCTTCCTCTACAGATGTGCCAATTTTAAAAAGCTCATATAATTAGAAAATGTAGTCTATTTTATCCATTTTCCCCATGTAATATTACTGTTTTTACAGTAAGTCCATGTAAACTTTTCTCATGGATAGAGCATATGTATAATAGAATAACATCCTCAATGGGCATTTAAATTCTTTATTACATGTTAATGTAAAAGGTTTTGCTCTGTATATTCTTGTGCATGTGTCTCATTGGACATATGTTGAAATCTATTTTGTATATAACATTATGATTCAAAATGCTGGATCACAGAGGCAACTCTATATATAATATCTTAAAGATTGCCAGTATGTTCAACAAACTGACTATATCATTTTAAATGTCAAACACCAATGTATAAGGTTTCCAATTTCTACATAATGGTTGTGCAGGGCTATCTTATTGTTTCTATTTCCACTAATCTCTATATGTATGCAATTTCTATGTATGTTATGATCTTTCCATATGTTACTTGGTTGTTATTATGTTACTATAGAGATATGTATTTGGATTTTTTATAACTTATTCAGGATGGTTAAAGTTTTTCATTGGCATTAATATGCTATTAATATATTTCTGATTCAAGTCTCTTTAAATAAATTTATATGTATACACACAATATGTACATATGCATATATTCATACTTATATGTGTATATATACTAATACCTATATAAGGATATACAGATGTGTATATACATGTATATAGACATATATGTATATTATTATTTTCATTTGTCTGTAAGTTATCATTTTACTTTATTTGCCAAACACGTCCTTTATTGATTTTACTTCATTTTATTTTATGGTTGATGTTGTACAGAGAAGCCAATTGAGTTGCCAGTGGCTCACCCCTGTAATCCTAGCTACTCAGGAGGCTGAGATCTGAGTATCATGTTTCAAAGCCAGCCTGTGCATGAAAAGTCCATGAGACTCTTATCTCCAATAAACCACCAGAAAACCTGAAGTGGCCCTATGGCTCAAGTGGTAGAACTCAAGCCTTGAGTTGAAGAGCTGAGGGACAGCACCCAGGCCCAGAGTTCAAGGCCCACAACCCCCACAACCACCATGACCAACAACAAAAAGAATACTGACTGAAAATCAATAGTATTAAGCAGTCTTAAAGATAGGCTCAAGTCTAAAATTTTAATATAATCTTAGATTCCAGCATTGTTCTAGTCCAATGAGCTAAGAGCCCTCAGAAGGTTGAACGAATTTCTTAGTTTATTTACACAATCACTGTAAGTATGTATTTTCTCATCTCTTTCTTTCATTTCACAAGAGAATCTGTATTTATCCTTTATGCCAAAGATCTTCTTAAGATATAGGATGTTAGGCAGAAAAAATTAGATGTATATTTAAAGATTTTCATCTCTTAAGAGACTAAAAAGCTCAGAAGACATTTCGTTATTACTGGCATATTTCAGATGACTTAAATGTTTTGGTTCTTAAACTAAGTGAAATACGTGTAAAATGTTACAGTTTTTCCAAACAATGATTATGGCTTATACTTTTCTGCTCCAATGAGTTGAAACTTCTGACAAGATTGGAGGGCATATCGATTTCAGGGGAGAAGTGTTAATGTTAGAATGCCAAGGGAGATTCCTAAAACAGCACTGCCTATCACATATCTGTTAGTTATACTTATGGCATTTAAGTGCATATACCTACAAATATGATTTGAATAAGGAATGTGTGATTTACACAATTCATTCAATAACAACTAAAACCAGAAAACACTTCTATTTATTTATATAAACTAGTATATCTAGTGAGGATTTAAAAATTTTTAGAATATATATTTTAAGATTTATTTCAAAGTACTGTTTATTTTTAATGGTTTATTTTTAATTGTCAGTTTGGAGGCTTGAAATCTGGACCTGGACACTGTCCCTCAGTTCTTCAGCTCAAGATTACTGCTCTACCTCTTGAGCCACTCCAGTTTTCTTTTGTCTCATTGGAGTTAATATACTCACAGACTTTCCTGCGTAGGCTGGCCTTGAGCCATGATTCTCAGTTCTCAACCCCCTTAGTAGCTAGGGTTACAAGCATGAGCAACTATATCCATTAATTTCTGCATGTAACATTTCTTTTTAGTGAGAATGCTCAAAAACTTATCTTCTCATTGTGATGAAATATCTATTCTTAACTATGATCACTTTTCTTCTTGTAGTATAAAATTAATATATTAACATTTAGTCATGGAAGTCTGCTAATTAAAGTTACATAAAACATTAATTGTAAAGTGAAAGAAATTCATGGTTCTGTTTCTTGTTTTAAGTAAACCATTCTGCGTTTTGTTTTCAATTATATTTCTTTGGAAATGTGTAATATTCATTGATTTAACTGTTAAAATTGATAGCAATTACATTATATCAAGTTGATTCAAACTTGTATTTGAAAATTGCACCCTTACCACAAATATACTTCCACTTTCCTCTATCACATAATTAAAATAACAGTAAAGCAAAGATTGGCGTTAGCCATTCATGTGTAGAATCCTAGAAACTCAGGAGTCTAAGACCTGAATACTTTAGTTCAATGTCAGTCCAAACAGACAAAAATGTGAGAAAACTTATCTCCAATTATCCAGCAAGAAGCAGAAGGTGAGAATGTGGCTCAAGGAATAGAGCAACAAATTAGAGCAAAAAAATAGAGCAAACAAAAAGCTATGAGCAAAAAATTCAAGGAAGACCATAAAACATTGAGTTCCAGCCTTAAAAATGGCATATACACACAAGACAACAACAAAAAGTAATATCAACATCAATAATGAAGACAAAATAGTAGAAAAGATCATGAGAAATATGTAAACATCTGGAAGACAGAAATCATTTGACAGAATTTTGATTCATGAAAGGGAAAAGTGGCAGTCTCATTTGTACAATCTCATTGTAGTCATTTTTATTGAAACCTGGCTATTGGGTAACCTGTGAAAGAGTAGATTGGATTACCTGACTTAGCAGACCTTGCTTGTGACTATGCACCATCCCACTATGCAAAATCTAAAATAATGCTTGGTAATTTAAATAAAACCTCATGTTAGAGACTGTTTGGCCCACATAGACTGAGGTCCTTATATTGAGGCTTCAGACCAGTGCTTTTGTTTATAACCACTCCTGTTTTAACAAGTTGGGACAAATAGAAGTAGTAGGTTTAATTATAAAAGGGAAGCATGCTACAGACTTATTTTTGTTGCTAAGGCTCTAACCACTTTAGATTATTTTTCAGGCCAAGCCACCCTTGAGTAATTACCACTTACCTATGGCTTCCACAAACGTGAGATAGCAGGAAATTTCATTATATCTAGCTTTCTTTGTTTTTGTAGTTCCTCACTAATTTGTGTTTTTCAGAACTGGCCCGCATATCAGTCTCCTAAATCTCCGCCTTCTAATTAGCAAGGTATATTTCATCTCAAGCTTGGACCCACATTATTTTCAATGTAAACATTCAATATTGACTTCTGTTTTCTAGATATTAAATTCTATAGAGGTTAGTATGGATCTTTATGATCTTATAAGAACATAGATAAATCCCTTGAATACTTTTTCCAATTTATTTAAATATTTCTATTATGACATCACAAATAGGACATTAGTATGTCTCAAGTATCTTATGCATACCAGTTAATTTAATTATTTTGTGCACATATTAAGTCCAATATAATTTTATCAAATCTATATTAATATCCAGTATTTACAGATACGTTTCTTTACCAAAAATAATTGTCTCATGTTTGCCTTTTATAATTAAATCCACCACTTGTCTTTTTTCCATCTGAAACCTCTTTTATCCTGGCAACCAACATATTTTTTTCTCCAACATTTAGATCATGCAATAAATAAACATGATTGCCATCAAATCTATGGTAGATTATTCCCAGTTATTGTATGCCTTAATTTTTTATTGCATTAACTCGAGTTGCCTTTTAGTTCTGTTATTAGAGAATACAGCACAATTCGTTTCCCATTCACTTGAAGAAAGCCTGAATTGATTTGCTTTTCTTTGACTACAGGAAATAATGCTGCTATAATCCTCTGTGTTTTGGCGTTTGGGTGAATGTTATATTTTATTTCTATGAGGCAAAGCCTGGAAAGATCAATTCCTGTGCTATACAGTGGGTATTTGCTTATTTCATATGCTAAGAACTTGTCAAATGTTTTCAGAAGTGGATTTCCCATTTGACATTTCTGCCAGCATCCATTTTCTCTGTCTTTTGATAACATTTAGTATGGTCATTATTGTATTATGTGAAGTAATTCTTATACATGTTTTATGATGTCATTTTGGTTTTAATGTGCATTTATTTGGCGACTGATGATGATTTTCTTGTGCTTATTTTTCACAAGATATACTTTGCTGGTTTCTAATTGATGTTCTTTTTAACATTAGGTTTTGAGAGTTTTATGTAGAATCTAGATTTGAGGCATTCTTCAGGTATAAGATTTATACATAATTTATCCTTGACTATGGGTACACCTCATCATCATTATAATCATCACAATCATCATCATCATCACTATCATTATTACTACTATTACCTTTCTACATGTATGTATGGTCCTGGGGCTTGAACTCAGGGTCCCTGAAATTTCTGGCAATTTGATAAAAATTTAACATTTCAGTCACACCTCACTTCTGGCTTTTTGCTGATTAATCAGAAATAATATTCTCAAGGACTTTATTTTGTGGGGGACTGGCTTCATATAGCAAAACTTAAATCACAGGCTAGCAAGTAGCTAGGATGAGACACATGAGCCACCTGCTTCCAACTTCTATTCACTACTTGTATATGAGCTTTCACAGACCAAATTATTTTACACTTTCATTAAGTTCTACTATATTGTTTTCCTTGCCTATAATTTTAATGCCAAATTTAAGAAAGTTTCATCTCCAAAATTGTCAAGACATCTTTCTTTGTTTTACATTTGCATCACTAGTTTTGTTTTATATGCCATGTTTTAATCCTGCTTGACGTTAATATTTGAATAAATAGTTATGTTTAAGTCAATGTTTACTTTTTAATTCTCCCCAATATTGTCTAACCTCTCACCACTTATTAAAAAGAATGTCATTTTACAAATGTTTGGTTTTACCTCTTATTAAATATTCCTTGATAATATTTATGTGGAGTTAATCTGGTGCTGTACAGACCCATTGAGCTGTACATTTTTTCTCTACAAATATAACAATTTTATACTAACAGCTTTAATATTGGACAGAAAAATATATTCCAGTTTATTTTCCTTTGTGAATGAGTCAGAGTGCTTGTCAGGTGTTTTTAGAAGTTGTCATAAACATAAATAAAACTGTGAACCTGGACGATGTTGGCTCATGATTGTAATCCTAGCTGCAGAGGAGGCTGTGATCTGAGGATTGTGGTTCAAAACCAGCTGGATTGCGAATGTCCGTAAGACTCTTATGTCCAATTAACAACAAGAAAACCAGCAGTGCCAGAGTTTCTCAATGGGTAAAGCACTCATTTGAGCTGAAAAGCATTGGGTCAGTGCCCAGGACCAGATTTCAAAACCCACGAATGACCAACAAATAGGGGAGGAGACAATTTATATTTGGCTCAATTGTATCCTCCAATCCACAAAAATTATATGTCTCCATTTATTTTGATTTTTTCTTTTTTAAAATTTATTTTATTTTATTTGTGAACATACTGTACAGAGCGGTTACAATTACATGGGCAGGATAATGCATACATTTCTTACCAAGCATTGCAGCCTCCTCCTTTGTTTTTCCTTCACATCTCTTCCCAGCCTCCCCCCCCCCCAGTCCCAATACTTCCCCCCTCCCCCCGCACCAACATTGTAAAGCTCGTTTTCGACATGACAACTTGTACTTGCCATTGTTGCAACAGGTCCACCTGTATCCTTAAACGACTTGTTTTTCCCTATCTCCTCCACAAGTTATACTGACATCAAATATAGTGAAAGCAGGGGTTATACTGTGGGGGAGGGACATACAAAGCAACAAAGAAATAATCTTATAAATGCATTAGAAACACATGCATGAAAGAAGAAAACATTAAAATACATATCTAAGGGTTCATTTTCCTAACATCACATTATCTCACCATTTCCGCTTCACTCATACATATACTAGATACTGCAAATAAGGGAAACCATGGGATCTACGTTTCTTTGGGCCTGGCTTACTTCACTTAATATAATTTTTTCCAAGCCTTTCCATTTCCTAACAAATGGGGCAATGTCATTCTTTCTGATGGAGGCATAGAATTCCATTGTGTATATATACCACATTTTCTTGATCCAGTCATCTACTGAAGGGCATCTGGGTTGGTTCAAGATCTTAGCTATGGTAAATAATGCTGCAATAAACATAGTTGTGCTGGTAGCTTTAGTGTGGTCTTGTTTGTAAACATTTGGGTAAATGCCCAAAAGTGGAATTGCTGGGTCATAGGGGAATTCTATGTGGAGTCTTTTGAGGAACCTCCATACTGCTTTCCAAAGTGGTTGAACAAGTTTACATTCCCGCCGACAGTGAAGTAAGGTTCCCTTCTGTCCACATCCCCTCCAGCATCTGTTGTTGTTAGAGTTCTTGATTTTTGCCATTCTAACTGGAGTGAGGTGGTATCTCAATGTTGTTTTGATTTGCATTTCTTTTATGGCTAGGGAGGTTGAGTATTTCTTCATGTGCCTATTGGCCATCCTTCTTTCTTCTTCAGAGAAGTTTCTCCTTAAGTCTTTCGCCCACTTGTTTATTGGGCAGTTGTTTCTTTGAGGATTTGTTGTTGGCAGATGTGATTTTTTGAGTTCCAAGTATATTTTAGATATGAGACCCTTGTCCGTTGTATGGCTAGTAAAGATCTTCTCCCAATCCGTGGGCTTTCTATTGATCTTGCTAGCTATGTCCTTTGCCATGCAGAAGCTCTGCAACTTTATGAAATCCCATTTGTCCAACCTTTCTTTGATTTGTTGTGTTTCTGGGTCTCTATTCAGAAAATTTCGCCCTGAGACAAGGATACCTAGGGTTTCTCCTATTCCATCCTGTAATGTTTTTAGAGTGTCTGCTTTGACTTGGAGGTCTTTCATTCATTTGGTGTTGATTCTGGTGCAGGGTGATATATAAGGATCTAGCTTTAGTTTTCTATATGTAGTTAACCAATTTTGCCAGCACCATTTACTGAAGAGGCTGTCTTTGTTCCATTCTATTGTTTTAGCTCCCTTATCGAAGATTAGATGACCATAGGTCTGTAGGTTCATTTCTGGGTTTTCAATTCTATTCCATTGGTCCTGAGGTCTGTTCTTATGCCAATACCAAGCTGTTTTGATTACTATGGCTTTATAGTAGAGTTTGAAATTTGGTATTGATATTCCTCCAGCAGTGTTCTTTCCGTTGAGGAGCATTTTTGCTATTTGGGGTCTTTTATTGTTCCATATGAATTTTTGGATTGCCTCTTCTATTTCCTTGAAGAATGAGGTTGGAATTTTGATAGGTATCAGGTTGAATTTGTAGATAGCCTTGGGAAGTACAGTCATTTTCATGATGTTAATCTTTCCAATCCAGGAGCATGGGAGGTTTTGCCATTTTTTAAGTTCTGTGTTGATTTCCTTATTCAAGATTTTAATGTTTTCATCATAGAGGTCCTTCACTACTTTGGTTAAGTTAATTCCTAGGTATTTTATTTTTTGTGGGGCTATTACGAATGGAGTTGCTTTCCTAATTTCAGCCACACTGTTCTCATTATTGGCATACAGAAAGGCCATTGATTTTTGGTGGTTAATTTTATACCCTGCTACTTTGCCAAAGTTTTGAATCAGCTTGAGTAATTTGGGAGTGGAGTCTATGGGATTCTTAAATAGAAGATCATGTCGTCTACAAAGAGGGAGAGTTTTATTTCTTCTTTCCCTATTTGGATCCCCTTTATGTCTGAATCTTGTCTTATTGCTGTAGCTAGGCATTCTAATACTAGACTGAAGAGAAGTGGAGAGAGTGGACATCCTTGTCTTGTTCCTGAGTTAAGAGCAAATGGCTTTAGTTTTTCACCATTAAGTATGATGCTGGCTGTAGGTTTGTCATATACAGCCTTTATTGTATTGAGGAATGTTCCATGGATTCCTAATTTTTCCAAAACCTTCATCATAAAGGGGTGTTGGATCTTGTCGAATGCTTTTTCTGAATCTATTGAGATAACCATGTGGTTCTTATTCTTGCTCCTGGTGATGTGATAGATAATATTAATTGATTTGCGTATATTGAACCAGCTTTGCATCCCTGAAATGAATCTTGTTTGATCATGGTGTATGACTTTTTGGATGAATTGTTGAAGTCGGTTGTCCAAAATTTTTTTGAGAAGTTTTGCATCAATGTTCATCAAAGAAATGGGTCTATAGTTCTCTTTCTTTGAAGAGTCCCTGCCTGGTTTTGGGATGAGGGTTATGATGGCTCATAGAATGTGTTCGGTAGTGAACTTTCTCTTTCAATTTCATTGAAGAGTTGGAGGATTATTGGTGTGAGCTCTGCTTTGAAGGCCTTGTAGAATTCCGCTGTAAAACCATCTGGTCCTGGATCTATATGGGATTTGAGGGAAAGTAGTGTTTCTTTGATAAATTTGGGTGCTCCATTGTTTGGTGAATAGATATTTAGAATTGTAATATCCTCCTGAAGGAGAGATCCTTTAATTAGTATGTAGCGACCTTCTTTATCTCTTCTCACGAATTTTAATTTGAAGTCTATTTTATCTGATATTAGGATTGCAACTCACGCCTGTTTATGGGGTCCGTTTGCTTGGTAAATTTGTTCCAGCCTTTAACATTGAAAATGTGTTTGTTTTTACGGGCAAGATGTGACTCCTGCAGGCAGCAGATAGAAGGGTCTTGTTTTTCAATCCAACTAGACAGTCTATGTCACTTAATTGGAGAGTTCAGTCTGTTAACATTAAGAGATAGGACTGAGAGGTATTTGGGAGTTCCTGCCATGTTATCTACTTTCTTGGGGGCTGCGAAAACTGGGTTCTTCCTATGGTTCTTGGATTCTCAGTTTGGGTGCAGTTTCTTGGTCTTTATTGCAGTCTTGTTGGTTTTCTATGTGTAGGACATCTTTAAGAATCTTTTGTAGGGCTGGTTTGGTAGAGATGTATTGTTTCAATTTTTCTTTGCTATGGAAGGTTTTTATTTGGCCTTCAGTTATGAAGGAGAGTTTAGCTGGGTACAGTATTCTTGGTTGATAGTTGTTTGTTTTTAGGGCATGACATACATCATTCCAGGCTCTTCTTGCTTTGATTGTCTCTGCTGAGAAATCTGAGGTGTTTCTAATTGGTTTCCCTTTATAGGTGATTACCCTTTTCTCCTTGACAGCTTTAAGGATCTTTTCCTTGTTCTGAGTTGATCCTGTGTGGATTATAATGTGGCGGTGGGATGTCCTATTCTGGTCTGGTGTATTTGGGGTTCTAAAGGCTTCTTGTATCTGGACAGGCCTATCTTTTTGCATGTTTGGGAAGTTCTCTGCTAGGATCCTGTTAAACAAATTTCCTAGACCATTAACTTCTGTTCCTAGGTGCTCCTCTACACCCATTATCCTTAGATTAGGCCTTCTGATGGTGTCTTCCAGGTGTTGGATAGATCTATCATATTTCTTGGACTTGTCTTGGATGGTTGTATGTTCTTTCTCTATAATATCTAGGCTGTCTTCAATCCCTGAGATTCGATCTTCTGCATGGTCTAACCTGCTGTCAAGACTCTCTACTTTGTTTTTTATCTCTTTTCCTTCTAATTGGTCAGCTTTGATGGCTTCAAGTTCTTCGTTGAAGCTCTGTTTAGGTCTTGTATGAATTTCTTTACTTCCTTAATTTGGTGTTCAGTGTTTGTCCTCAAATCACTTAGTTGATTGGTTATGGTTTCTTTGGGCTCCCATTCATACTGTTGGGTTCCATTCAGCATTCCCTTTGTGGTCTCCCTGACTTCCTTCAGCTCTTTGTTAATGGATTCCATGAATGCCTTTAGTGATCTTTGTGTGTTCTCTACCTGGTCTCTCAATTCCTGTATTACTCTTTGATTAGCTTCCTCCCGTTCATGGGATTCCTGCAGATCTCTTTGAGTGTTCTCAGCCTGCTCATGCCATTCCTCCCTTTCTCTTTGAGTATTCTCAAGTTGTTCACGCAAATCCTGTATCAGTTTTTGAGAAGCTTCCTCACGCTTATGATATTCCTGTATAAATTTCTGGGATGCCTCCTCTCTCTCCCTATCACGCTCATACAGAGTCCTTTGTACGTTGTCAAACTTCTCATTTATCATGTTTGCCAGCAGTGTTTGTAGAGCTATTTGGGAACTCTCCTCTGGATTATTCATTATCTCTTCTAACCCCTGATTATCAAGATTGGGAATTGAGATACCCGAATTTGCCATTTTTCTTGTGTTTTTCCGGCTTACTCTACCCATTTGAGATGAAGATAGCATCAGTTTTGTGCTAGAACACTATCTTAAGGCAACCATCAACCAAAGTTTGCATTTGTACAGTCAATAGTCTACAGATACAATCTATTTCAACAGATACATCTATTCAACATCAAACAACTATATGTTAAAGGACTTCCAACCGCAGAGAAGAATTTGGAAAACCAGAAATTATTAGTGTTAGGGAGAGATGTGGGTAAAAAATAGGAATAGATTGGTGTGTGGAGGCACAGGGAGAGTTAACTATGTCCTAATCACAATGCAGGAAATAGGTTGGGTATGATGCAAGTAGAGAGAGAGAGAGAAAGAAGAAAGGAAAAGGGGAATGAAAAGAGACCAGAAAAAAAAATAGAAACGTAAAAATTAATGTTATTATAGAGATTAAAAGACCATCTATTTAGAGAGGAATGTGAATATGTTGAAAGAAAGGGAGGGACATAGAGGAGATGTGAAAAGCTTTAAAAATGCTTAAAATATTATATAGGTATAGAGAGGTAGTACTGCTATTAATGAATTTAAGTCTCAGAGGTTTTGAATTGAGTAATAAGTTTGTGGATTAAGTGTGTACACAATGGGGGATAGGGTCTACTAGTTAACTACGGGTTTATCTGAGGATGTGCAGGACAAGAGTTAAGTCACATAAAGAAGAACAAAAGAGGAAAAGGTGGAAAGGATAGGAAAGTGAGAAGAAAAGATCAGAAGTTCTGTAGAGCTAGACAAAAAAACGAAAAGATAATTAAAAATGAAATAAAAAGAGAAAGAAGACAAGAAAAGGAAGGAAAACACACATTCACGTATTCCTAAAATAAAAATTATAAGAGGAGAAAAAAAAAGTTACTGGAAAACAATTATTTTTTCTGAAGAGGCAAAAATTAAAGATTAATAAAAGTTTTAGAAAAGGAAAAAATTTTTTTATATATATAAGGTAACAAAACACGAAAAAAAAAAAAAAAAAAAAGAAAAAAAGAAGAAGAAGAAGAAGAAAAAAAGTTCTTTGATTTTTTTTTTTTGGTAGGGGTGGGAAGACTCCTGTATCTCCCTTTTGTCTGTAACCAGAGTCTGGTTGGAGTCTCTGGTCAGCTTGAGGTCCTGTGGCTTGATTGGTTTCTTAAGTTAGTTTGTTGGAACAGGCAGAAAAATGCTCTGCTTTACCCAAGATTTTGAGATCCCCCTCCCAGGTTAGTTTACTGGGATGGTGATCTGCTTTGAGAATCACAAAAGAGGGGGTTTCAGTGATGAGACTAGGTTCTGGGTAGAGTTGAGGCCTTTCAACAAACAGTAGCTTTTCCCTGGGGCTATTTTGTGAAAAAAAAACTCACAGCACCCAGCCTGGAGCCATTCTCAGGGTTTCTGTTTTTCAATTGATTGTGGTGGCTGCTAGAGGGAGGGGCAGCCTCTGGCTCTGGTTACCCGGTGAGGAGAGCCACTCCAATGGCTGGCGCCTGAGCTGGGTGACTTTTCCCTGGATGGAACTGAGTCTGTGAGGTCACTTCGCCGTTAAGTTCTTGCGACCTGCTAAATGACTCATTTTATTCCAAGGCCTGAGCTGGAGCTAGCCGCTCCTCCGAGCTTTGTCGGTATCCAAGATGGAGATCACCAGTGCTGGGGGGTAGGGGTGACCTTCCCTCCTCTGCTCCCTGAAAAGGAGTGAGGAAGTCGGGCTTCTACTCACGCCGAGTCTTGGATCTTGGGTCGTCTCTGGTCTGCAAAGTGCAGGATGAAGTTGTCTGCTCCTTGTCGGTTCTTGCTGGTGTTGAGTAGAATCCGCTCGTCCGCTGCTGCGTCTGGCTCCTTCATTCCGGACTGTGTCTCAGGTATGCCCCGCGGCGGTGGTTGCCGCCGCGACCCTGCCGCCGCAGCGGCAGCTGCTGGCAGGCACTCAGATGTGTCTGCTTGGCTTCCCCTCTCTTGACTAACTCTCTGTCCTGTGATGGCACACTTGGTGTGATTCTCTGGCTTGGGACTGTTCACTGGAACTCTGAAACTGCTTTCTATGCAAGAGCTTGTTCAGATTCCAGCTTCTCCTCCGCCATCTTTCCGGAACTCCAACCATAGCTAACATATAGAACCAACCCCGATGCTCCTCATTAGATGAATGGATCAAGAAAATGTGGTATAAATACACAATGGAATTCTATGCCTCCATCAGAAAGAATGGCATTGACCCATTTGTTAGGAAATGGAATGACTTTGAAAAATTATATTAATTGAAGTAATCCAGGCCCAAAGAAATATAGTTCCCATGGTTTCCTTTATTTGCAATAACTAGTATATGTGTGAGACAAACAGAAACTGTCAGACAATTTGATGTTAGGTGAAATGAACCACATGTTAAGGATTCAAATTTTTGAATTTCCTGTGATTGTTTCTAAGATGTTTACAAGATGATTTCTTTGTTGCTTTGTATGTATCTCCCCCAGAGTATTTGGTGTTGATATATTTTTGTGGAGGGAAACGGAAAAAAACAAACTGTTTAAATAATCTTACAGGTGGACCCATTGCAACTATAAGATGAACAAGACGTTATATTTATAAATGTCCTTTACAACTTCGGTGGGGTGGGGGGTGGACAGGTGGGGATGGGGCGGTAGACGCCAGTAGGGGTGGGGGTATGGAAATGGGAAGGGATGTTATGGGGAAACAAAGGATGAGGCAACAATGCTTGATAAGAAATTTACTCACTATCTTGACCATGTAATTGTAAACCCTCTGTATATTTTCATAATAAAACAAAACCAAAAAAAAACAAACAGAAAATCTACCAAGCAAATGGCCCCCATAAACAGGCGGGAGTTACAATCCTAATATCTGAAAAAATTGACTTCAAATTAAAATTAGTCACAAGAGATAAAAAAAAGTTTATGATGCACTAATTAAGGAATCTCTCCTTCAGGAGGATATTACAATTCTGAATATCTATTTGCTAAACAATGGAGAACCCAAATTTATGCAAGAAACACTACTTTGTCTCAAAGATAACATAGATACAAAGACATTAAGTGTTGGGGGATTTAACACACTACTATCACCACTAGATAGATCAACTCTTCAAAAACTCAATAGAGAAATTGCACTTCTAAACAACTGCATAGATCAGCTAGTTTTAAAAGACATCTACTGAGTATTTTAACCAGCAGCATCAGAATACTTGTTTTTCTCAGCAGCACATGGAACATTTTCCAAAATAGACCATATTTTAGGTAACAAATCAAACTTGTCTAAATTCAGAAATATTGAAGTAATACCTTGCATTCTTTTAGAACACAGGGAATAAAATTAGAACTCCACACCAAAATCCACCAAAGAACTTCCTGTAACACATGGAGGCTGAACAACAAATTGTTGAATCACCAGTGGGTCATGGAAGATTTGAGAAAGAAATTAAAATGTTCATGATATTCAACAAAAATGAACACACAGATTACAAGCTCCTCTGGGACACAGCAAAGGCAGTACTCAGAGGCAAGTTTATAGCTCTGAGTTCCTACATCAACAAATTGGAGAGATCTGCAACCAACAATGTAATGAGACATCTGAACCACCTTGAAAAAGAGGAGCAAGACAAACGCCAATACAGTAAATGGAAAGAAATCATTAAAATTACATCAGAATTAAACAAATTAGAATCCAAATATGAAAAGGTTAGCATTGTTTTCATTATATGTATTCACTGATAATAAAAGAAAAAGTTTGTTTGTAAAAGAAAAAGAACTTTTAGGTCAGAGGATAAAATTATCCTATCGTCTCGATGATTCCTATGAGATAAAATTTGTAACAGTTGTAAAAGTGACAAGGAATTCCTAGATCTGTTGTTTTGCCATTTAGAATAGGAAAGAATAACATCACGTCACTGTTATAACTCTTAAAGAATGCAAGGGTAACTGATGGTCGCTATCATGTTTCCACAATACCAGTGGATTCTGAAGGATCATAGTAGACCAGCAGAAATTCTAAGTACCAGACATTGAGCATGAAAGAAAAAGAGAGGAAATAAAAGAGTGAAAGAGAAAGAGAAATATCACAATACTGAAAGTACATAACAGATAAACAAAAACTGTATGAGAATATTCATACTGCTATCTTTAGACTCTACATGTACATTTGGAGGTATTTGATGTATGATAACCCATCAATATGAAATATAAAGTTATTTTGATAAAAATGAAAATGATTCAGAAGAAATTATAAATGCAAAAACAATCTTCACAAAAGCAAACTCTCAGAAATATTTCATCATTTTGAGAAGGATAAAGTGGCTGAAGTTAGTATAAATTTAGAAGTATGACAATTCAAAAAGACATAAAAAGATATTAATATATTTCATTATATAACCCAAATAAGAAAGCAAATATTGTTTAGGTGATTTTTTAAAACACAGTCTCTCAGGTGCTGGGAAGGTGGCTCATTGGTAGAGTGCCTGCCTTGAATGCATGAGGCCCTGGGTTTGATTCCTCAGCATGACATAAGCAGAAAAAGATGGAAGTGTGTTGTGGCTCACGTGGTACCGCTAGCCTGGAGCTGAGGGAGTGCACCTAGAGCCCAGAGTTCAAGCCCCATGACCAGAAAAATCAAAATATAAAACAAAACAAAACACAGTCTCTCACTTTTGTGGCCTCAACTCTGTAATACCACTGCTTCAGCCTAGGGTTAAGATTTTAGGTGTGGATATTTATCAACACTCCTGATTCAGACTCTACTTAATCATTTTTAATAAATATTTTGTTCTTAATTTTCCTCTTTGTAAATTCACATGCCCTATAAAAATGGTTTGGCCATCCCAGTAACCTTCTCAAAGTACCTCCTAATGACGACTTTTAAAAAGTTGTATTATATTACAAGGAAACAATGCTACATAAAGGAAAACCAATAAGAAAATATTAATGATTAAAATAAAAACTAAAATAATTATCCGTTTTTCAGTATTTGAAGGATACTACCTATTAGATTTTACTATTTTCTCATATTCCTGTACATTGAAAATGGGCTAAGATTATGATATTCAACAAGAGGTTTTTAGGTTATGCGTAATCTTTAAAGTTACCCACTAAGATTACTATTTCTGGCACATCTGATCATTTGTATATGACTTATATCATCATTTGTTCCTCGCTATCGTATAAAATAAGGAAGCCAGGGGCTGGGAAGGTAGCTCAGTGGTAGAGCGCTTGCCTTGCATGCATGAGGCCCTGGGTTCGATTCCTCAGCACCACATAAGCAAAAAGAAAAAAGCCGGAAGTGGCACTGTGGCTCAAGTGGTAGAGCACTAGCCTTGAGCTGAAGAGCTGAGGGAGAGCGCCCAGGCCCATAGTTCAGTCCCCACAACCGGACCCCCAAAAAAATAAAAAACATAAAATAAAATAAGGAAGCCCTATAGTTTTAACAGAAACTGAAGTTAACAAAGTCTTAACTCTTTATTCTGCTCCTTTACACAAAGACTTGGCAACCTCTCATTAGTAATGTTTCTAGAAACTCTGAAATATACATACATAATAGCATATGTCTGTTACCATAAATCTTAAATACTTTATCGAAAAGTTTTATTTCCTGTCAAACAGTCCTAGTTTTAGCATATATAAGCAAATTCCCAAAATCAAATATATTTAAACCATTAAAACTTTTAACAAAACTCAACACTTGCTGCAGTGTTCATTAGACAGGTGCCTTGTATAGAATAATTGAATTCCTCCTCCTACACATCTCTTGAACAACAAATATCTGGAATTATTTTGTTTTTGACATGTCAATCTTGACTTTATTCTTAAATGTGTGCTTATGTAAGAAGTACATGGCTCTAAAATTTCATGAAAATTTTTTTAAACTTACTTTTTGTTGAATTGTCTAGTTTAAGAAAATCAATTACACTTTATATATAAAACATGTTCTATGCTCCATTCAGCATCACGTACTCTAACATTGGAACGATACAGAGAAGATTTGAATGGCCCCTGCACAAGGATGACAGGCAAATTCCTGTACCATTCCATACTTTTACAACAACAGATGCTGGAGGGGATGTGGCCACAAGGGAACTGTACTGCACTCTTGGTGGGAGTAAAAACTTGTTCAACCACTTTGGAAAGTAGTATGGAAGTTCCTCAAAAGACTCCACATAGAAATCCCCTATGACACAGCAATCCCACTTTTGGGCATTTACCCAAAATATCACAAACAAGACGGTACTAAAACTACCAGCACAGTTATATTTATTGCAGCATTGTTTAAGATAGCTAAGATATAGGACCAACCCCGATGCCCCTCATCAGATAAATAGATCAAGAAAATGTGCTATTTATACCAATGAAATTCTATGCCTCCATAAGAAAGAATGGCATCGCCCAATTTGTTAGAAAATGGAAAGACTTAAAAAAATTATTAAGTGAAGTAAGCCAAGTCCAAAGAAACATAGGTCCCAGGGTTTCCCTAATTTTTAATAACTAATATATGTCTGGGATAAGCAGAAAAGGTCAAATCTATGCACGTATGACCAGATAAGATGTTGTTAAGGGAAATGAACCCCCAAAATAGGAACACAAGTGTTTTGTTTTTTCTTTCTTGCTATTTTTCTAACGTACTTTTAACAGGCTATGTGATTTTTTTGTTTCTTTATATGTTCCTCCCCCATGCTATAACCCCTGTTTTCACTGTATTTGAATTTGGTGTGCCCACCTCTTGCATATACACTCCTGTAATTTGGGGAGGGGAAGGAAAAACCAAAATGCTTAAATAGGGATTCAGGTTGACCCATTGTAACAATGAGATGCACAAGACACTATGTTGAAAACTGAACTTTACAATTTAGGCAGGGGAAGGGGGGAGGGGAGTGTACTTGTAGAGGTGGGAGGGAACGGACGGTAGAGGGAAAATAAAGGAGGAGGTAACAATGCTTGTTAGGAAATGTACTCATTACTTGCTCACGTAAATGTGACCTCTCTGTACAGTATTTTTAAAATAAAAAATATGAAAATGTTCTGAGATGAAAGAGTTTATTTCCTTTATTTTACTCATATAATATGGCTGTTACAACAATGAGAAGTACAAGTTGTCATGTCCAAAAGCTTTACAACGTCGGTGCGGGGGGGGGGGGAATGGGGGGGAAGGAGAAGGAGAAGGATTGGGATTGGGGGGGAGGGGGGAGGCTGGGAAGGGATGTGAAGGGTAAACCAAAGGAGGAGGCTGCAATGCTTGGTAAGAAATGTACGCATTATCCTGCCCATGTAATTGTAACCCCTCTGTACGGTATGTTCACAAATAAAATAAAATTAAATTTAAAAAAAAATTAAATTAAATTAAAAAAAAGAAATCAATGCAAAACACTGATATGAAGGTATTTTGAATAAATGTGTATATGTGCACATGCACGTGTTCTCATGTACTTGCATGTATGTTGTTGTGCTCACAGTTTGAAAAAAGGGCTTCAAAGTCTTGCTAGGCCTTTCCTCTCTAGATAGGTGAGCTACTATATGAGCTACATTTCCATTGCTGGCCCTTTGTTAACTCATTGAAATTTTTGAAAAATAAACTCATGAATTTATTTTTCCCTGGTTGGCTTCCACGTTATCCACAGGTCTCTGGCTCCTGAGTAAATATGCCGAGTAGTTAAGATTACAGGTGTGACCAAACAGCACAAGGCTTTCAGAATAATTTTAAAAGTAGAAGAAAGTTTACTTCACGGGGGCCTGTTTTATCATCTCCTATTTTAAAGCATTTTGGAGTGATTATTTGTGTATTTTTTCGTTTTTTGAATTCTTAAGAAAGTAAGTGATGATATTTAAAAGTTTAGTACATTTTAAACGGAACCTGGAAAAATGGGACAGAATATATTTGTCTCTCTTATAAGCTCAGCTCTGTGCATGATAACCCAATGTCACCAACACAGTCTGTGTTGAAGAAAAAGTGTAACAGAAAACAATCACCATGGGCAATAATTGCTATGGTATTATTTCTTGGACAATATGAACATTGAATAGAGAGTGTAAGAGAATGGAGAGATTTTACCTACCTTTTGTGTATTGCTGAAAGACTTTTGGAAACTTTGACTCATTTCCTTCCTCACAGTGTGTGTTTGGGCCATGCACTTACTGCCTTTAATTACAATTTTTCTCAACACTAAAATGGTAATAACATGCTAGAAAATGTTATTTAAAGAATTAAGGAAAATAAAACTTGTGAAATACTTAACATAAACTTCCATGAATGAGTTTTGAGTTTAGCCAGCAATTTTTTTTAAATACTAAAAAGAATGTGATAAGTATTACAGAAACCATTGCATATAGTGAACAAACAGAAGTAATGTTATCTATTGACCATGCTCTTCTTCCAAGGAAGCCAGGTGGATTATTTCTCATGCTGTAAATCAAACTTGTTATCTTATGTCTTGATAGTGTAAAAATATCAGGACAAAATAATGAAGGAATGTTGTAGACTGAGGTGAAGTCCATATGAAAATGTGCAAAACTGATAAAACATAAAAGTATTTGAGCATTATATTGTGTTTTACATCATTTAAGTTACATTGCAAAGTTAAGAAAGACCTAGAAAAGTGGATTCTCTTTTTGATGTCCTATCATAGGTCCTTGGATGAACTCTTTCCTCATTCTTGTAAAGGCATCATCAGATGAGGGGAACTATATTATTTTTTGTTTGCTTCTGTCCATTTATTCTTCATTTGAAATCTGAACTACTTGAGACTGAAAGAAAACAAGGAAATTAGACACTCAGTCTTTGGAAAGAACAATCAATGTGAAATGAATAAAATGCATACAGCCTTGTAAAAGGTCTGACTAAAATGAGTTATATAGTCTCAAGCATAAACAGAAAATGATTAAGCAATATCATGTTATTTAAAATTGAAAATGTTAAGAGTTGCTTAATATTGTTCCTTTCTAAGACCTTGAATTAATTATTGATTTTTGTATAGAAAGATTAAAGATGAGATTAACAAGAAACTTGATTAAAAGTGGAGAAAAGTTCTGAATAGACATGTTCTCCTTAAAGCCCTGAAAATTTCCAGTGCGTTTACAAAATTCTTTAATACCACTTCTATGCTGATTTAATTCTTTTTGAGCAGAAGTCATTAGAGAAATGTAATTCAAAATTACTATGATACTACTTCGTAATTATTGTAACTTTTATCAAAAAAATTAAAGGAATCAGGTGTGGTGGTAAAGGCTTTTAATTCCAAGCATTTAGGAGGTTGGATTTAAGTCTAAGGCCAGTCTGGAATACTGAAGATAATAAAAAACCTGCCCTTTATTACCTTTTAACAAAGGTAATAATCCTGAGAGTGTGGAGAAAAGGAAATTTTCTGCACTCTTCAACAAAATGCAGGTTAGTATTCTCCTTGTAGAAAGTAATATGCAGCTTTCTAAAGAACTCCAAAGTTGAAATATCATCTGCGCCACCAATCATGTGATTATTTCTCTATGAGTAACTCAAATATATCTGCAGTTCATTGTACTCATCATTCACAACAACAGCCAAGATATAAATCGAAGTTCAGTGTTCAACTACAGACTAATAAATCAACTGTGGTACATGCACAAATATCTTTTTCTGTTTCATCCTTAAAATAGCAAGAGACTTCTCCCATTAGCCACAACTTACAATGACCTGAAAGATGCATTCTAAATGAAGAAAAATATTGTCTTCTGATCTTTATAAACACACACACACACACACACACACACACACACACACACAGACACACAGACACACACACACACACACAAACCAACATCAAACGTTAAGACAGAAATTTTTAAAAAGTAAAGCAACGTGGAATTGCTGGGGCATTAAGGTCACAATGTAGAAGTTAGTAGATATACAGGAAGAACTGGTATAGAGTTGTAATGTACAACATGAGGATACAGGAGACAACACTGGCCTTATATGGTTTCCTTTATTTGCAATATATAGTATATGTCTAAGTCAAGCAGAAAAGTTCAGATAAGGTGATGTTAGGGAAATGAACCCTAAGATATGTATTCAATTTTTTTTCTTTCATGTGATTGTTTCTAACATATTTATAAGACTATTTATTTGTTGCATTGTATGTCCCTCCCCCACAGTACAACCCCTGTTTTCACTCTATTTGATGTCAGTATCATTTGTGGAGGGGAATGGGAAAAACAAATCGTTTAAATAGGGATACAGGTGGACCCATTTCAACAATGAAATGTACAAGTCGTTATGTCGAAAACGAACTTTATAATTTTGGTGGGGGGGGAAGAAGGGAAGATTGAGTGGGGGGCGGGGGGACGATGGGAAGGGATGGGAAGGGGAGACAAAGGAGGAGGCTACAATGCTTGATAAGAAATGTACTCATTATCTTGCCCATTTAATTGTAACCCCTCTGTACATTATTTTCACAATAAAAAAAAAGGAATGAAGCTAAGTAAGTAGGAGTTGTTCTTCCGAGTAGGGGTTGCTCTTTGTGTTGTGCTTCCTTCGGTAATGGATAAGATGAACATAATTCTTTAAATATACCTGCCTGTTTGCAGAAATAATAACAAACAAGATACCAATAATGTTGCATGCTCAATATAGAACAAAATGTCAAATTAAAATACATGATATTATCCTTGGTGTAAACTAATTATTGCAAATAAAGGAAACCATGGGACCTTTGTTTCTTTGTCTAGTTTACTTCACTTAATATGATATTTTTCCAAGATCTTCCATTTCCTTAAAAATGAGATGGTACCTTTCTTTCTGATGAAAGCATAGTATTGCATGTACATATATCTCTCTGTTGTGTGTGTGTGTGTTTGTGTGTGTGTGTGTGTGTGTGTGTGTGTTTCACTTTCTTGATCTATTCATCTACTCAGGGCCATCTTGGTTGATTCCATATCTTAACTAGGATAAATACTACTGTGATAAAACATAATTGGGCTGGTAGCTTTAGTGTGGCCTTGTTTGTGGTCACTAGGGTAAATGCCCAGAAGTGGGGTTACTAGGTAATAGGGGAACATTATTGTGTACATCAAGGATAATATTAATATTTGAGCAGAATAGCTCAATAGCTATGTACATATGACTCTATAAGGTGATTCAAAGTTGTTGATTTAACGTTTTGTTGTTCTTAATATACTACGTGATTTGTTTTTATCCTTTTGTGTTTTCCCCACCTATGGTTTATTGCCTGAAGACACTGTATTTTAATCTGATGCCCTGGGTATTGTAAATATGTTGATCTGAACTTGGGAATGGAAAGAGAAAAAACAAAATGGTGAGACAAAGGCCAAAAGAGTAACCTATGCAACTGTGATACTCACAATACAGTATGTTGGAAATAATCTTGGGGGGAGGGTGTTGAGAGGGAAGAGGGAAAAAAAATTGGAGAAGGGGTAACAAGTTAGAAAAGAAATGAATTCCTTACCTTACTTGTGTAAGTATAACCACTCTGTACTTTACCTTAAAAATAGAATTTAAATAAAAAATAAGATATATGAGACCAGCAATACAGGAGATAGGAGAGGGGGGAAATACTGTAGTATAGTGCAGTAAAACAGCTGTGGAGTCCAGAAATTTTACTTTTACATAAGAAGTAATAAACTAGCACACAGATTTTCAGCCTCATGCCAGTTATTAAAAAGGGAAAACAAATGCACAATCAGCAAACCAATAGAGATAAAATAGAAAACTAAGCAAGTTGAATTGATGACTTGGACCAAGAATAACAAATGACACAATTAGGTAACAAATAACAAGCTGGTAAGTTAAAAAAATATTACCCATAATTCAAATAAATGTTGTTTACATCACAATTTGTTAGCACTATAATACAAATCACAGTTAAATAATTTATCATTTTTATAATGTTATTAATTTTTGATTTCTTAATATTGAATGTTTAATACATAATTTTAATTTTAGCAGCTATAGCAAAGAAGAAAGTGAAATTAATTTTAATGATATATATTTTTTTTTGTGAGGGGAGATCTATTTTATATTTCCCCGTTTGCATAGCTTAGTTTGCAACTTTGTACAATTTCTATAGTCAGTCTCAGTGATTCTTTTGTCACTGCTTATTTCATTTTTTAATATATTTTTTGTTTTATTTTTTATTTTACTTTTTTATTTTTTGTGAACATACTGTACAGAGGGGTTACAATTACATGGGCAAGATAATGAGTACAATTCTTATCAAGCATTGCAGCCTCCTCTTTGTTTACCCTTCACATCTCTTCCCAGCCTCCTCCCGCCCCCCAAAACCCTCCCCCCCCATCCCCGTGACACCAAAGTTTTAAGTTCGTTTTCGACAGGACAACTTGTACTTCTCATTGTTGCAATGGGTCCACCTGTATCCTTGAACGACTTATTTTTCCCCATCTCCTCCACAAATTATACCGACATCAAATATAGTGAAAGCAGGGGTTATATTGTGGGGGAGGGACATACAAACAACAAAGAAATAATCTTATAAATGCGTTAGAAACAAATACATGAAAGAAAAATACCTTTAAATACATATCTAAGTGTTCATTTTTCTAACATCACATTATCTGACCTTTTCTGCTTGACTCATACATATACTAGATATTGCAAATATGGGAAACCATGGGGTCTATGTTTCTTTGGGCTTGGCTTACTTCACTTAATATAATTTTTTCCAAGCCTTTCCATTTCCTAACAAATGGGGCAATGTCATTCTTTCTGATGGAGGCATAGAATTCCATTGTATATATATACCACATTTTCTTGATCCATTCATCTACTGAGGGGCATCTGGGTTGATTCCATACGGAAAGAAATAATTAAAATTATATCAGAATTAAATGAATTAGAATCCAAAAAAAACTATAGAAAGAATCAACAAAACAAAGAGTTGGTTCTTCGAAAAAATTAACAAAATTGACAGACCCTTAGCAAATCTTATCAGAAAAAGAAGAGAACACACCCAAATAAATAAACTGGGAGATGAGAATGGAAACATCACCATGGAAACAACCAAGATTCAGAACATTATAAGGGAATACTTCTCAAAATTTTGTGCTAATAGGTTTGAGAACTTGACAGAAATGGACCTTTTCCTAGCAAATATTGACATGCCAAAACTAAACCAAGATGAGTTAAACCATCTTAACAGGCCCATATCAAGCATTGAAATAGAAACAGCAATAAGAGACCTCCCATATAAGAAAAGTCCAGGTCCAGATGGTTTACAGCAGAATTCTACAAGACCATTAAAAGCAGAGCTCACAGCAATACTACACCAACTCTTCAACGAAATTGAAAGAGAAAGTTTACTACCGAACACATTCTATGAGCCATCATAACCCTCATCCCAAAACCAGGCAGGGACTCATCAAAGAAAGAGAACTATAGACCTATTTCTTTTATTAACATTGATGCAAAACTTCTCAACAAAATTTTGGCCAATCGACTCCAACAATTCATCCAAAAAAATCACACACCATGATCAAACAGGATTCATTTCAGTGATGCAAAGCTGTTTTAATATACACAAATCAATTAATATTATTCACCACACCAACAGGAGCAAGAATAAGAACCACATGGTTATCTCAATAGATGCAGAAAAAGCATTCGACAAGATCCAACACCCCTTTATGATGAAGGTTTTGGAAAAATTAGGAATCCATGGAACATTCCTCAATACAATACAGGCTGTATATGACAAACCTACAGCCAGCATTATACTTAATGGTGAAAAACTAAAGCCATTCCCTCTTAACTCATGAACAAGACAAGGATGTCCACTCTCTCCACTTCTCTTCAGTCTAGTATTAGAACGCCTAGCTACAGCAATAAGACAATATTTAATGATATATTTCATGTATTGTAAAATTGAGAAACATTAGAATTTAAACAAATAATTTATCATTATTGTTTTATTTCTGTGAATTAATGTAATAATTCAAAGTTTATTCTACACTTAACACTCATCTTAACATCAAATTATAAATTATTGCACGTGACTCAGTTTTAGGTGGAACGATTCAGCACTGTGGTAAAATTCACACCACACAATACACGAGGGAATGAACCCTCTCATCTAGTTTAAGTTGTGGAAATTTGATTTCTACATGAATGTTAAATTCCTGTCTAGGTGACATCTATACAAGTGTATAGAATTATATGCATGAGGAGTACTTCAGATGATACTTAAAATTTATATTCATTAATTAAATTTTTATTATTTTGTACCAAATAAATATTTATAGAGAGACTGAATTTCTGAGTAGATGATGGTGTATGTGGGCCAGATTATGCATATTGAGGCTTATTTTATGTTCCTGATATTGTTTCTACAGTTAGATTTAATTTTTCATAACTGGGTTGTGTATTTTATTGGATATATGAAAGTAATTCTTTGCCATTAATCCTTTGCCAGTTGTCTAATACTAATATAATTTATCCATGTGTTAGAAGTAATTGAAATAACAACATATATAAGCAAGATAAATCAGTCTGAAGTAGAAAAGTATTTTCACGTTTATTTTGATAGCTGGTCCTCTTTTACACTACAGAATATTCTTGGGAAAATGTGCTCCAGGCTGGCCGCAAGTGCAGAATATTATGGTTTGATCTATCATAAGAGAAGGAAGGATGGGCAACATCCCTTCCAAAAGTCTGCTCCCAGAGATGTGATCTGCTTTTTGGTAGTTACTTGAAAATGAACATTTTTCAAAGTCAACTTTGAAAAGCCATCTTGATAGACCATTTCTGTAAGTGGATTACTACAGAGTTGTTCATGGCTTTGTAAGGTGGCAGATTGCCTCATTTTGAGACAATTTAACAGGAATTTAGTCACCTGTTTTTGAATCTTTCAGGGAAAAACCAATTGACCCTAGGCCAGGGAATCACTGGGGCCCAGAGAAGCTAATACCTTGAATAGTAATCCTAGACCTCTAAAACAAAACACACACACGCACACACACACACACACACACACACACACACACACACACACACACACACACACACACACACAAATCAAACAATCAAAGAAACAAAAAATTCCAGTTAGTACAGCCAGTCAGGGCTGCTATCACAGCCTACTTGAAGTCAGGCAAAAAAAGAGAAGCTGAGAGTTATTTAGCTGATAACCAATATATTTTTTATGAGGCCGACTGAAATGAGACCCCAGAGAGAAGGTCACGAAGACTGATCAGAGAGAGTAAAATTGGTCACACAAAGATTGGAAAATAAAATTCCTCGCAGAAGAAATAAATCACAGTAAGCCTGCGCATATAAGAACAAGACAGTAAACCAAATTCCAGAAATGCACATTTTCTTAGAGGTCAGCTTAATGAATTAGCAATGGAAATATGTGAATTCTTAAATATTTGATCACATGTGTAAGAAGGCTGAAGAGAAAGAAAATGCCATCACTCTGTTAGGAAGTCCAACATCGCATTAGGAAGTAATCAAGCACAGATTTGTAATAAAAAGAGTAAATAATTATTGCAAATGAGGGCTTCGTTTTGATCTAAAAGTTCTTGATTTAGGTGCTAGCAATTACCATACAATTGATCCAGTCCCACAGCTGAGTTAATACTGACCACAGTATTCCCACATGAAGGAAAAGAGAAAATTTACAAATGTCTGATGAAATGAATAGAGGGCGAAGTGTTCTAATAATGATATCTGAGGCTTAGAAACAGGTGATGAGGTGGATTTTCTTTTCTAAAAGTCCCCCATTTTTAGCCTGGTGCCAGTGGCTCACAGCTGTAATCCTATCTACTCAGGAAGCTAAGATCTGAGGACGGCGGTTCAAAGCCAACATGGGCAGGAAAGTTCCTGAGACCCTTATCTCCATTTAACCACCAGAAAAACAGAAGTGGCACTGTGGCTCAAGAGGTGGAGCACTCACCTTGACTTGAAGAGAGGGACAGTGTCCAAGCCCATACTTCAAGCCCGTCAACCAACAACAAAAATCTCTCTTTTCTTTGACTGACTACATCTTTTCCTAACATTCAACAAAGAAGCCATTTTATCAAGCACTACATTTAAGTCCTATTCTAGCTACTGCAAATAGAATGATTTGGTATCCTATGACAAAAGGTTCATATTTGCGGAAAAAATTACCAGCAGTGGTAACTCTGGGCCTGGACCCTGAACATGGATATACTGGTAGCTTTCATGTGAGCTTGTTTGTTATTTATTGGATTACTGCCAATGAGGGTAATTACTGGGTCTAAATGGAGATCTATGTTTAGTATTTTCAAGAAACTCCGTACTGCATTCCACAGTGGTTGAACTAGTTTAGTTTCCCACCAACAGTGTAATAGAGTTCCCAACTGGTTATATCCATGCCAGCATTTTCTATTGCTAGTTTTCTTGATAATGGCCATTCTAATTGGGATGAGGTAGAATCTGTCTTGTTTAGTTGTAGATTTGTGAGCACCTTCTAGCTATCATGAATGAATCCATGAAATCTATATTGCTCAGAGTCTGCATTCCTTTCTCTTTTCTCTTAGTATAATTTTCCCAAGCCTTTCATTTTCCTTAATACTAGTGAAAAGTCATCCTTTCTGATGGGTGAATAGAATTCCAGTGTGTTTGTGTGTGTGTGTGTGTGTCTGTGTGTGTGTGTGTGTGTGTGTGTGATGATTATAGGCCCATGAGTTCATTTCTATGTCTTCTGTTTCATATGTACTTTTGTAATTCCATATGGAATTTGGATTGCTTTCTTTACTGCATTGAAAAATATTGTTAAGATTTTGATGAGTATTGCATGGTCAATTGTTTGGGGCAGTATTGCAGTTTTTGCCACTTTAATTCTTCCAGCCAGGAACATTGAAAGATTTTCTATATTCTTGAATCGCCTTTAATTTCCCTTTTTAGATTTTAATGTTTTCACAGTAGAGTTCCTTCACATTTTTAGTTAAATTAATTAATTCCTAGTTTAGTTGTTGTTTTGTTTTGTTTAGATTAGATTTGATTTTGAGGCTAATACATATGAGGTTGTATTTTGGATTTCAGGTTGCTTCTTCCCCTTGTTGGTAACACAGAAAAACTACTGATTTCTTGTGGGTTTTATACCATGCTACATAGCTGAAGGTGAGCATCACATTTACTAACTTGAAGGAGGAAGCTATAAGGACTTTCAAATACAGGATCATTTCATCTGAAAAAGGGATAGTTTTACTTCTTCCCTATTTGTATCCCCTTTTTTTTTCTCTTTCCAATTGCTCTTGCTAGAAAGTCCGCTACCATTTTGAAGAGTAGTAGAGAGTGGACATCCTTGTCTCATTCATGATTTTAATGTCTTAATGCTTCCACCGTTAGGTAAATGCAAATTATCTCTATCATAAACATACACTGTATTATATTGAGGAGTGTTCCATGCATTCCTAGCTTCTCAGACTTTTTTAATCCCAAAGGGGTATTGGAGGTTTTTAAAAGCTATTTCTATATCCATATAGATGATCATGTGTTTCTCACCCCTGCTTCTGCTGATAGTTTGTGCTATGGTTATTGACAAGAATATTGAATCAAATTGTATCCTAGGATGAATCTTATTTGATCATACCATATGGCTTTTTTCTTAGTTACTGAAATTGGCTGGTGAGAATTTTATTAAGAAGTTCTGTATTCATGCTTATCAAAGAGTTTTCTTTCTTTGGTGAGTCCCTATGTGATTTGGGGAAGTGTCTAATTCTATCTTCATAGAATGTGTTTGATAATTCCATTTCCCTTTCCATTCCATTGAAGAGTTAGACCTGCGTATTGTAAGTTTTTTATAGGCCTTAATTTCATTGTAAATTCATTGAGTCCTAGCTTTTTCTGGAATGAGAAGTGATTTATTGACATTTAATTTTCATTACTTCTTATGTGTAACTTCTTGCCTCAGATTCAGTATAGGAAAGCATCAATTTCTCCAGGATTCTCCAGATTATTGGCATAAGGTTTTCCAAGTACTCTCTTATAACATTCTCAATTTTGCTTATATCTGTTGTGCTGTCTCATTTTTGTCTCTAATTTTCTCTATTTGAGTGAGTCCTCTTATTTTTTTATTATGAAAGTGATATACAGAGGGGTCGTTACAGTTACATAAGTAATGAGTACATTTTTTTGTGTTAACCCTTCCCTATTTTTTCCTGCTTCCCCCAACCCTCACATCCCACTCCCCCAAAGTTGTAAAGTTCATTTCTAACATAGTGTCTAGTGTACATCACTATTGCTTTGGCTAATCTTTGTCCCACCATTTCTGTGATTTCTCTCCCCTTCCCCAAATCAGATAAACATGTTTAAGACAAAGGGTACAGAAATAAAAAAACAGTGAGTACAAGGAATAATCCAAAGGGTAAAAACTAAATAGAAATAACCAAAAACAGCTCACTATACAATCATCTTGTATCCATTTCTTGGAGCTCATTTCAATAAGCATCATTTTATATGTGATATGCATATTGCTTTTGAGCTATTGTGAATATTGTAGACATATTCTAGTGTTTCCAAATGAGTGAAAATCGGTGGCCTATGATTCTTTGGGTCTTGCTTGTTTGACTTATTATATTTTCGAAGTGATTGCATTTCCTTACAAATGGGGCAATGCCATTCATTCTGATGGAAGCATAGAGTTTTGTTGTGAACGTATATGACATTTTCTTGATCCCTCATTGCGGGCTCATAGGGGAGCTCTATTGAGGAACCTCCATACTTCTTTACGGGTATTTGAACAAGTTTACATTTCCACCAATACTGTAGTAATGTTCCTTTTTGCCCACATCCCCACTAGCCCAGCATCTGTTATTTTTAGTTTTCTTCATAATGGTCACTGTAACTGGGGTGAAGTGGAAGCTCAATGTTGCTTTGATTCGCACTTCTTTTATGGCCAGAAATGTTGCATATTTCTTCATGCGTCTATTGGCCATGCATATTTCTTCTTCAGAGAATCTCTCTTTAAATCTTTATCCCACTTATTAAGAGAGTTGTTATTTCTTTGAGGATTTGTTTTTATTGGGGGGGGGAGTTAACTTTTGGGGCTCTAAATATATTTGAGATATGAGGCCATAGTGTGTTGCAGAGCAAGTAAAGGTCTCCCAATCTGCTGGCTTTTTTATTTACTTATTTATATAAGTTCTCTTCTTAGTCAGATTTGGTATGGTTGTGTCAAGTCTGTTAATTTATTTAAAAAACCAACTCTTTTTTTTATTCTTTCTATGTTTATTTTGTCTTTATTTATTTATTTCTGATTTTTAAAAATTTGTTTCCGTCTCCTGCTTTGGGTTAGGGCTTGCTCCTGTTTTCAAGGAGTTTGAGGTACATAATTAAAATATTTATTTGAGATTTCCCCAAATGCGTGATGTAGGCACTCAGAGCTATAAGTTTTCCTCTAAGTACTGCATTTCCTGTGTCCCAGAGAAGCTAGTATTTTGTGTGTTCATTTTTGTTAAATTCCAGAAACTTTCAGTTGTTTTCTAATCCTCTCAGTGTCCCACTGGTCATTCAGCAACGTGTTATTCAGTCTTCATGGGTTTGACAATTTTTTTTGCTTTAGCTGTTTAATTCTGTTTATTATGTTTCATTCTGACAAGATATGGGAATTCAATTAATTTTTCTTTCAATTTGGACAGAATTTCTGAATGACATAGGATATGTTCTATTGTGGAGAATCTTCCATGAACTGCTGTGAAGAATGTATATTCTGACTATGAATGTATATTCTGCAGATGTCTGTTAGGGCTAGGTGGTCAATGTAGTTATTTAGGTCTGCTGTTTCTTGGTTGAGTTTTTCCTGGATAGGTCATTCATGGATGACAATGATGTGTTGAGATGTGTTTTTAGGTTAAGTAGTATTTGGTTGATGATGTGGAATGCTCCAGGATTCAGGGCATTGATATTTAGACTTGTTATATCCTCCTAATTAAGCGTTGTCTTTATCAATATCTAATGTCTCTTTGTACTAATTTTTATTTAATTCTATTTTATCTTATGTTAGTAATTCTACTGCAGCCTGTTTATGGCGTCCATTTGCTTGACAATTTTCCTTCCAGCCTTTCAGTTTGAGTATGTGTTTGTTTTTGTCAATAAAATATTTCTCTTGTAGATGCTAGATGGATGCGACTTGTTTTTTGATACTACTATTTAATCTATGTCTTCTATTTGGAAATTTAAGTCCATTGATGTAGAAAGTTAAGACTGAGAATTGCCTGATTAGTCCTGCTATGTTATACATCTGCTGTTAGGAGCTGTGCCTCATCTACTCTTAATATATTTACTTTGTTCTCTGATAGGGAGCATTTTAGATAATCAGTTCCTGTTCTTCTTTATATTCTCTATGTAGGATATATTTGATTAACTTCTATCCTGCTGATTTGGTGGAGATACATTGTTTTAAGTTGCTTTGTAATGAAATATTTTTACATTTCCTTTAAATGTAAAGGAGTTTGGCTTGGGACCGTATTAATGATTGGTAGTTGTTTACCTTTAATGTTTGTCATATATCATCCCAGGCTCTCCTTTTTGCCATATCAGCTAAAAAAATCTGTATTTAATCTGACTGTATATTCTTTATAAATAATCAGTCTTTTCTCTGTAGCAGCCTTAAGAATCCTTTCCTTGATCCTTAATGATCCTCTAATGGATTATGATGTAGTGGTTGATTGTTCAGTTCTAGAATTCTCTGTTTGGTGTTCTAAAGTTTTCTCTTTTCTGAATGAGCCTATCTCTTTGGATATTTGGCATGTTCTCTGCTATATTTCTGTAACATGTTTCCCATTCATTTAGTTTCCTGCTCTTCTCCTTCTTGATACCTATCTCCTCGAAATTTGCTTTCTATATGATTCTTGTACTTCTGGCAATATCATTTCTTATTTCTTGTATTTGTTCTAAATGATAATTTCCTCTTCCCTGTTAAACTTATTCTGTCTTTGCCCCTGAGATTATCTTCTATGTCATTTATTTGCTGTGGAGACTTTCTATTTTGTTTTCGATTTCCCTGTCTTCAAATTGGTCCTTTTTTAGGGCTTCTATCTCTTTATTAAAGATTTGTTTTAGGTCTTGTATGGAATTTCTGTACATTTTTTCTTTGGGTGAGGGGGTTGCAAAGGTTGTTTTCTTAGCTGTGCCTTCTCTGATATCTTTTAACTAGGCATCCATTTTTTCCTTGGACTCCCTTTACTTCTCAGAATTTATTTATCTTTGTTTCTTATCTCCACGAATTATTTTGCTAATCTTTGTTTGGTCTCATCTTGTTCACAAATTTCCTTGTATAGGTTTTCTATCTTTTCATTAATCACACTTTCAGCAGCATTTGTAATGTATTTTGATATATCTTCTAAGTCCTTGATTTGCTATTGTAATGCCTGGTTATTTACTGTGTGAATTGAAGTACCTTGACATAATTTTTCTTGTATTTTTTTCTGATTGGTTGTGTCCATTTGGAGGTTTTCTCTTGAGGAAACTATGATGTTAATAATTGACTCTCTATGGTCTTGGTTGATTTGCCAGGTGTTGGTTTGGTCTTCTGTTTTGATTTGTTTTTCTGGAATTAGGTTTATGTCTATACAATTAAGTGTAGCAGTATAAATCAATTATGGTGAGATGTTGTGACGTTAATACTTATGGTTCCAGTGACAGTTCGGAATGTCCAATGGTATGTTGAATTGTCTCTGTGTATGGATGTGGCTTTCTCTGATGTACACTTCTGTTTCTACTTTTTTCCATGTGGCCCTTTTAATTCTACACTGCAGATGTCTTTTGAATATGTTGGCCAATACAGTCACAGCAGTCACCTGCCTGCCTGGGCACGTTTTCATAGATTTCTGTTTTCCAGTGAAGATAGTATAAAATGTTCTTATGAATTTTATGTCTATAATTATATCTAAAATTACATCTGTATATCTATAATTATAGTTGTCTTGGTGTGACCCTCTAGAAATGGAGTACCGGCCAGGACTCTAAATCTCTGTTTCATTAGAGAGAGCTAGGGAAATTTTCTGTTGTTATTCTGCCATTGTTTTTCCTCATATCAGGTTATTTTTGTTTTTGTGCTTGTGTTATTTTGAAGTAGTTATTGCAGGCTTCTATGATGAGACACAAAGAGACAGAAATATTTGTTATTACATTGAGAGAAATAGAGAAGACATTTTAACCTATTTGCTACAAGTAAATTAATATTAAGCAAAGCTAATGAAAATAATCACTTCTTACTCTACAGAGGACGAGTATAGTACTCGCGAATATCTTGGAGGAAAAGACTTTAGACTCATTACAATTGATACCTTATATTGAAATTACTGGCTAAACATTCTTCTTCAGAAAGGCAAAAGCTCCATTTCTTTCATATTAATATTATAAAATCATAATACCTGCATGTTGAATTGTTTTCCTCTGCTATTTTCAATTCCATTCTTCATCCATTACATATCTTTGAATGACCAATTCCTTAAAACACCTACATTTCTTATATTGAATTTATCTCTGAGCCTCATCTTGAGCAACATTCATATGTAATTTATGCAGTCTCAAGCACGAAACCTATTTTACTTATTGTATGTTTTAATCAATAAATGCATTCTCTTTAGAAATATGTTCTCATCTTTTATATTGCTCCAGTAAACATCATGTGTCTAGTACTTTTAATGAAATATAAGGTTTGGAATTGGAAGTCACCCCCCCCCAATTATCACTTTAACGTAAACCCCTGGAGACTATTGTACATATAAAAATATAAAAGTGCAATGCACATATTTATATATATAAATAATATAATGGTTAAGACAATAAGACACAAGGACTCCCACATCAATTCTCAATTGACTTAAAGGCACCAAAACATTGTGTTCATGAATATCACTATTATTAAAAACTGACTACTCAATACAAAGTTTATATTATATTTGAAGTTTACAAAATGAAAATTACACCCAGATTTGCTGTCAATATCCTGTTTCCAGGAATACATTTTTTCAGCAAACAGGGAAATAAAAATAAGGGTTTGACACAGAATGTAAGATGTAGAAGTAGACTGGCTTTCCTTAAGATGATAAGTACCTGCAAATCATGTGATATAGTCAAAGATACTATAAAAATTCATAAGAGGATTTATGATCAGAAATGATAGGTAAGCAAAGTAACTGGAAAACTGTATATATAAATTGAGCTTTCAATATAAGATGGCAAATTTTCGATAAATGGGCTTATAGAAAGTGATTCTGTATTTCTAACTCACATACAATATTCTGCATTTTCCCACATATTCCCGTTCTCTTACCTCAGTTCCTGATCAATATTCTTCTATTTCATGATGTCAATTCCTACTAAAATAACAAGGTGGATGTTTTTTTTGGTCTCTAGATCCAATACATTTGAGTATTTTGGATTAGCATGAATTCATGGAGTTTGACTTGAATGTCAAGATTGTAGATATTGTATTCAGGTTACTGTTAATTGGCCTGAAGCATACAAAGACACACAGTATACTAAAAAGAAGGGACTTGATCTCAGGGAAACATACAGGTCCAGGCAAGATCCTGAAGCAAAGAAAAATCAATGGAGCAAACACCAATCAACTATAATTACAAAAGAATGGAACTGATCTGTGATGTTTCTGGGTGGCAGCTGTGTGTGTTTGCATGTGTGTGTGTGTGTGTGTGTGTGTGTGTGTGTGTGTGTGTGTGTGTGTGTAGAGAGAGAGAGAGAGTGAGAGAGAGAATTTTAGTATGGCTTCCATATTTATAGTCCATAGAGCATTACTTATTAGGGAGGAGGTGCTCATACCAGAGCTCTGATACCATTGTCATCACTTTTTACTGCGAAAAACACTTGCTTAATCTCTAATTAAATAGGGAAAATAAACTAACATCTAACTTGATTGTTTTGATAATTAATTAGTATATTGAAGGCCAAAGGGAGCAATTGGAGATTAGTTTAAACTTTTTCCTCTCTTCTAAATATTACACAGCAATAGATGTGATTTCAGGAGTCTCTTGCAATGTACTGACAGCTGAATTATTAATATGCTTAATAATAGGAAACATATGATGGAGAAATAGATCAGCCAGCAAGCACAAAGTACTAGTGATAAGAGCAAACTTTTGAGCAGGTTGCTACATATTTTGGGAATGTAATTCGTTCATATGAACTTCAAATTTTGTGGCTTTCCCTGTGTGATTAAATGGTAGGATAGTACTGTAGGAAAATACTGTACTGTTCAGCCAAGTAAAAAATGCTCATGATCCCATCCTCATGTTACAAATTTCCATTCCATACAGACTCTCTTTTAGAGTGCTTTCATTTAATATACTGCAGCACCTCATCTTTCCCTGTTGGAGACAGGAAAAAAGATAATTTTGTTTGAATACTAAATTACATAAATTAGTGGGTACAGGCATGATTTGTAAAATTATAGAAGTTTGTAATAAATGTAAGTAGGGAACATGTCACAAACAAAAAATATAATTAAAATCACATGACAAGACTAGAAGTCACAGCATTTTGTGCAGGAAAACATAAATTAGATTAGTTGCAGAATTTCTAATTTGAGATACATTTTATATTAAAGCGTAATTCCCTTTACCTAAGGATTGAAACATTTTATTGAAAAATATATTTCTTGGAGATATTTTTGCTTCATAATTTTAGGTATACAGGTGAACCCATTGCAACAATGAGATGGACAAGTCATTATGTCGAAAAACGAACTTTACAACTTTGGGTAGGGGGGTGGAGATGGGAAGGTATGGGAAGGGAAAACAAAAGAGGAGACAACAATGCTTGATAAGAAATGTACTCATTACCTTGCCCATGTAATTGGAACCCCTCTGTACGGTATTTTCACAATAAAAAAAAAAAAGAAAATAATTTTAAGAAGGAAACAATCCCAAAGTAACAGTTTTTCTTATTATTTTCCTATTTCCATGTGATTTACCTCCAAATTAGAAATCCAGATATATGATTTAATTTAATTTAACCGAAACTATTATTGAGTATAAGGTTCTTATACTCTCTACATTCGTCACACTAAGATCATCAAATATGGTGACTTTGAAATGATTAGTCTCTTTTTGAACTATGTTAACATTATTTACAATGTGAGTGAAATGTTTAAAAATAGTATTTATTTTAGTTTAATTACTTTGAAGAGACAAGAACTGATATAATAAAAGGCTAAAAATGATTAGTTTTTAAATTTAGAATTTAAGAAATGTTTTTGAACACACTGGTTACTGGAACCTTCACAACACCCTTATGAGATAATTTATATTGATGAAGCAAAAATCCTAGCACTTAGACATTTACAAATACAAAAATCATGTCATTCTGAATATTTAAATCATATATTAAACAGAACACTTAGCATTCAAATATCTGAATATAGTAATACATTGAATTGCAGTGTAAGTACTTGTTCTGAAAGGAGATAAAATTGCATTTATTTTTAACAGTAAACCTAAGTATACATTTGAATAAATGACAATGTTTAAAATATCACTCATGCAAGACAAAAGATGTACAGTTCGTTGGTTTTCATGCCAATTATGTTCTCTAAACTTACTAGAAATACTAGATTAGTAACCCTAAATCATTGCTTATTAGGGAAATAGAAATTTAGTTTCCTAAAACTCATTACTATAACTTTTTCTCAAGCAATTTCTAAGTAATTGTTTATATATTTGTCATGGAATCTTATTTGATTTTTATTCATTAAGTTAAATAATTAGCCAATAACAATATAAATTATGCATGAACAAAGTTTATCTAGCACATGTATTTCTTTCAAAAGACAAATGGCACTCTTAAAGAACACTGGAAGGGGACTGGGAAGGTGGCTCAGTGGTAGAGCGCTTGCCTTGCATGCTTGAGGCCCTGGGTTCGATTCCTCAGCACCACATGCGCAAAAAGAAAAAAGCCCGAAGTGGCGCTGTGGCTCAAGTGGTAGAGTGCTAACCTTGAGCTGAAGAGCTGAAGGACAGCGCCCAGGCCCAGAGTTCAGGCCCCACCACCAAACCCTCCCCCCCCAAAAAAAAGAACACTGGAAGGCAGTGTTATGTATTTATTAATTTTTAGTTATATTGTTAATGGTTATTAATTTTCAGAAGTGGCATTTGCATTATGCTCTTTCCATAATATATTTAAAACTTTTGAATATATTCCCTCTATTTCCTTTTTATTATTATATTCTCCAAAGATCTTCTGCATTTCACATCAAATTACATCTTTTTATATGCACATATAATCTAATTTGGAAAATTTAATGTGAACCACAACTTAATTCAAGATGTACAGTGGATGAACAGGATGAACAAAACCTTGAGTATTTTCAGTTAACTTCTGAATTGAGCTATCATTATTATTTTGGTTCGGGTTAGGATCCCAGACAGAATTAGAATTAGGGTTAAAGTAACAGAAAATTTAGGTTCAACAAAGGATGACCCATTGAAACAATGATACTGACAACACACTCTATTGAAAATGAACTTTACACCATTGGGAGGGAAGACTGAGGGAGGTGGGAGAGGGAAAGGATAGTGGGACAACTACAAAGGAGGGGGTAACAATGCTCTACAAGAAAAGAATGAATTACCTTACACATGTAATTTTAATCCCTTTGTAAGCCTCTTTACAATATAATAAGGTTTAAAAATTAATGAAAAATAAAACCAGACATAGAAATGTAAAAGAAAAGTAAAAATAGAAAATGAAATAGAAAAATGAAATAGAAAAACACTTTAAAACTTTAAAAATTTAGATTCAAAATGCAAGTAAAATTTAGACCTACACGCTGAGCAAGAGATACGATATTTGTGAAATAGAGGATTGCTATTATCATTATGATTCAGTTATATGTAGGCTTATGATTAGGCAAGGCGTTCCAGTTAGAGCTAGGGTTAGGATAAGAAAAAAGATGTAAGATATTGTGTAAAACTGCAACATATTTTAAGAAGAATGAATGGCATCAAAGTTAAAATGAATGAAAACCAGTGTCGGTGTAATTTTAAACATTCAGATATAATTTGGTTTAAACTGTGAGTTACTGTTTTAGTTCTTGTTAGGATTAGGGAAGAATAAGCTTTAGGGTAAAACTTACTTTTCCTCTAAGAAGTAGAAGAAAAGTAAATATTAGTGATTCAATAGAATCCAAACAATTTTACTGACATTAGCCATTTGTTGTCAACTCAGATTGTGATTAGGATTTGGTTTCTGGTTAAAGGGGGTTGAGGATAGAGTAAAGAAATGGATTAAACTTGTGGCTCACGCCTATTATCCTAGCTACTCAGGAAGCTCATTTCTGAGGATCACAGTTCAAAGCCATCCAAGGCAGGAAAGTCTGAGAGAATTTTATCTCCAATTAACCACCAGAAAACAATAAAGTGGTGCTGTGTCTCAAGAGGTAAAGTACACACCTTGAGTTAAAGAACTCAGGGATTGTGCCCATGCCTAGAACTCAGGGATAGTACCCAGGCCCAGAAATGATGCCCCACTACCAACAAAAAGAAAAAAAAGAATGGGATAAATGTTTAGTAAATCTGAACTTATTTTAGGTTCTAGGAATTCAGGAAAAGATATTAGAAATACATTGTACTTCCATTATCACAGCTTTTCCTGAATGTTCCATTTAGGGTTCAGATGAGAAAAATAACAAAATATTGAGCAAAACTACAAACTATTTTAAGAAAGATGAGTTGAATCAAAGAAGGGATTAATAAATCTAATATATTTGTGTGGCTTTTAGAATCCAAATGCAATTGGTTCTAGGGTTAGGATTACTTTTCTAATTTATGAACTAATGAATTAAAGGCACAATTCTTTCATTCTTACAAACCAAGACAGTCACGATTTTGAAAATAAATTCAATTTTCTACCTGAAAATGTGTCTTAAAATATTTTCCAACCAGGATTAAAGAATAGTGAGCAGGGTGTCGTTTATTAAAATTAGGTAAGTTGATGATAAAGCTTTCAAAAATATCCAAACACATGGGATAAAAACTGAGACATGTTATTGGGAAAACAGATATTCTACTTGCTCTAGCTGGGAAATTGTTTGTGTGTGTGTGTGTGTGTGTGTGTGTGTGAGTGAGTGTGTGTGTGTTTGTGTGTGTGTGTGTGTTTGTGTGTGTGTGTGTGTGTGTGCACCCACCACAGGTCTTCAACTTAGGCCTGGGTCTTGTCATCAGCTTATTCTGTGCAAGTATGGCACTAAACCTCGTAGCCATAAGTTTTCTTCTGGCTTTTTAGTAGTTAATTTGAGATACATATCTATGGATTTTCCTGTCAGGACTTAATCTCTGATCCCCAGCAATCATTGTGTTAGTGTTTCTGTGGGTGCTACCACAAAGTGACAGTTCATTAAACTGGGAGCAATATGTAGTACTTTTATTAGATACAAAGTAACCAGTTCATTAATGTGGGACTAACAGGATCACATTAGATTGCCTTCAAACACATTGTTTCTAATGAGTTTAACTGAAGACCAAAACATAATCAAAACCTATTAGCCACAATGTATGAAGTAGCACATATTTATGATGTAGAATATGTACAATGAATTAAATCCTGAATCAAAAGTCTTTGCTGGGTTTGCAGCAAAGAAATAGTCATTGAAATGAAGTCCAGACTGGAGGCCTGTAGTGAGCAGCAGAGCATCTGCTTAGTGTGTGTCCAACCCCCAGGACCATAAAGAAGTAGAAGAGAGTGAAAGTATAAGAGAAAAAGGAAAGGAAAGGAGAAGGAAGTGGTAAGAAAGAAGGAAGGGCATAGCAGGAGGGAGAAAAGGAAGGGAGAGGGAAAATGTAGAGGGGAGGAGAGAAGCAAGAGGGTACATTACCCTGGGGAAGAGGAGCAGGAGAGGAGGCAGGAGGAGGAAGATAAATGCAATATAACAACAAGAATTGTTGGAAAACATTTTGCATAAGTGATCTGCATGTGCATGGCAGGATTAATTTCTAATCAGAGAGAGATAGCACAGTGACAATATGCGTGTTACCTGTTGCTCCGTTGTTTTATTCATTCTTCAGTGAGGAATTCAGATGAAATCCTGAGTTTGGTGTTTTACAGAACACTCCAGGATTTCTTTTTCATGAATCAAACATGGGAAAGAACTAAATGCAACCTCCCTTAATTCAGAAAGAAAGTTTTAGTGGATGCTTTTCGGTTTTTTTGTCTTTTCTTTTTTCTTTTTTGCCAGTTGTTCAGTGCTCCAAGGCTGTTCCCTGGAGCCCTTTCCAAGTCCCCATGTGAGCATCCATTCCTGTCGTCTCTGTGGTTGTGGGTGCCTCCTCAGATCACCCGTTGAGAAGTGTGGCCCCTTCCCTTGCAGTGGATGTGCAGTGAGTGTATGTGTGTGCATTCTCCCCACCATTGTCAGATGAACCCTGCCCACCCTGCCCATCTAACTTCCCATCTCAGTTTTTCCATTTCACCCAGGAGCTGGCAGCCATGGGGCTGTAATTGAGTCCACTGATGCCCTCCCCTCCAGTTGTGCTGGTACTGCTCTGCAGTGGTCCTGGGTGCAAGTGCCATCCCAGGGAGACTCTGTTATGGGGTCACTGCCTGCACCCATGGGTGTGGGGTGGGGGGACACTATGTTTGTACACTGCACAGTCCATGTTAGAAGGAAGGTTGGGTGTGTAGCCAGCCACCTTGGGGCAAGGCAGCGCAACCTTGTTTCACCTCATCAGTCTTTAAGTTCATATGGGGACTGGAGCCATGTGCTAGCCCCTCGGCCAGTGGGCTTGTGAAAGCTGCAGAAGCTCAGCAACCTGGATCCCCTTCAGTGTCTCTACGGACCTCCATTTTCTGGTCCCTGTGGACTCGGGTACAGGGCCATCCCTGCATATGCCCATCACTGCCAGAGGGACCTGGATTTGCAGAGTATCAGCTGCAGCACCGGGAGCATGAAGCCCCTTTGGCTTTGCTGTGTAGCCTCCTCTGTCGTCCTTCTGGCCCACATGGGCCCAGCTCTGGATGCCATTCCGAGGGCCCTCTTTTTGGAGGCAATGGGCTCACCCCCTACCATCGTTGGTCTCCAAAGAAGGGGAATGGATTTGGCCTTGGCAATGTAGACTGCACAGGTGGAAAGCAGGACTTGGAGTCTGCCCTGCTTATCCCCATGACTTTGGCACCTGAGTCTGGATTGCTTGGTTTGGTCAATGATGGAGCCTTGTTGGCTACAGCCTACTGCAACAAGTGCTGCACTTGCTGCAGCACCAATGCGGTGTCTTGGACCCCCTCAGGTACACCACATGGACATCTGATAGGTATACATGGGCTGGGTGTGTGTTTCATCCAAGGACTTCATTAGGAAGTGCTACTCCCCTTCATGGTACTGTAAGCAAGAGGTGCCACATATAATTTCTACTTTCTAACATTTTCCTTTACTGAGATAAACAGAACTGTGAAGTATAAATAAGTTATATAAAAACAACATATATAACCTATATCACTTCAACCTGTTAAAACATTGTAATATTTTTTATTCAGTAGGATTTCTGTCTGTAATTACTTATTTTACTTTTGAATGTAACTAATATATTTTGTGTGTATTTTAGTATTGTAGTATAACTTCATTTGCACTACTTACATACAAATTTTTTTCAAATTCTGAGATTTAATCATGTGTTTTTTGGATAAGAGTTTTGTTGTACTTTTATTTCCATTTGCCATTATAGCCTTATAAATACAAATAATAAAATCTATTCTTGCTAGTATCAAGTTTAATGATTTTAGAATAGAGACTCAAGGATATATCATTATGAATCATACAGTAATGTGTATCACTTTGTTTAAAACTGCCCCATAAAATAATAAGTAATTCAGGCAGCAGCCACTTCATCTGGCATGCTGGTCCCTCTGGTGAAGTAGGATCCCAGTGGGAGCCTGCCCAACTCGGGCCCTTGTTGGCACCTCGCCTGGGACTGTGGGGGAAGATCAGGATGCACCTGCTGTTGGGATAGGGAAGCAAAATTGAGGCTGCTGAATGAATGACACAGTGCCACTGACTCACATCTAGCACCCACCTGCCCCATGGGCTTGGGTCCTGAGGATCAGCCCCTGGGAGCACACACACAGCGTGGCCAACCTTGGAAGGATTGAAGACCGAAGAGAAGCCACTCTATGGATCAGCTTGTACAGTATTTATCCTTCGTGGAGCAGGAGATGATTCTGATCCACTGTGGGCACAGACAAAAAAGACAGGCTCAGGAAGGGTGATGCCAACTCTACAGCATGCTCAGGAAGCACTTTATGCTCCTTGTCCATGGAGTAGCAGCCAGGGACACACACATCCGGTATTCCTGGCTGTTCTTTTGGGTTTGTATGTTAATTTATACAGAGAACCCCTCCCTCAGACAGCAGAGTCATATTCTGGGTTTTGTTAAACATTCTACATCTGAGCATAACCAGTGTTTGGATTTTTTGTATTGTTTCTTATAAATGCGTTGTGAAATTTGTGTTTTATGTGTTGAGGTGTGGGAGGAGGAGACAGATTATGAACATAGTTTCCTACAAACCTTTCATCTACAAAAGAAAACAGATAATCTCTAAAAATGCCTTTCAGGAAAGAAATTTGAGGGGGGGATAAAGGTTGTTTTCCCATGAGATCAAAATGTGCTATTTTTATATGCATATTTTATGGTTCAAAATACAATTAATTAATTTACTATCTAGTAACAGTTTTCCAGACCTAAGACTTAAGTGTCTTGGGAGCTAGAGGCAGGATTTTTTTTTTTTTAGTTTTATCCAAAGGGACGGAAGAAAGTTAAAATCCATAGATTACTTTGTAGACTCAAAGTGGTAATACAAAATGAGAATCACAATAAACTTCATTGCTATTCAAGGTCTTTTATTGTTCCATATGAATTTTTGGATTACTTCTATTTCATTGAAGAATGAGATTGGGATATTGATAGGTATCACATTGAATTTTGCGGCGAACGCCTTCTCGGCCAGCGAGGAAGAACGACCACCACACCAGGAGTCTTCTCAGATCACACTTTATTGGAGAGCCTTTTAGTTGAAGGGAGAGCTTGAGCGCAAGAGAGTGAGCAAGGAAATGCAGCCGCTTATATAGGGTTTGGAACACGGGTCGCTTCAGGATTGGCTGTCCGCCTTCTACCGTCACCAGGTGCCACGGGATTGGCTCAGGATTTACAATGGTGGTGCATGTGCAAAGCTAGGGACCTGCAGTCCCCCCAAGCACTGCCTAACGTGGAGTTGTTTACCTCTAAGCTGCAAGGAAGTGGGTGCCATCTTGTAATGGCGTTTGTCCCGGCTCCCTGCAGTTCCCCCTTTTTGTTTTGGTAACAGGTAAGAGTAGAGGTCGGGCCTCTGTCTCAAAGAGAGGACCTTGCACTGGCCTTCGCCTGGGGGGCGCCTTCCCCAGTGACGACCAGGCCCGTCCGATGCCTTTTTTGCAGAGGTGGGATCTTGGGCATCAACCCACTTGCAGCCCAACGTGCTCTTCTTGAGAGGAAAATTCTTCTCAAGTGCAGTGCACTTGCCTTGCACCCTGTTCCAAGTTATCAGTAACATACACGTCCCGGTGCAATGGGATCCCCAGATCCCTCGGGGTGCTAGGGCTATGTGAAATGATAAGGCTTAATGACCTCTCAGGGCCGACAGCCAAATTTGGGGTGAGGATCCACTCTCCAAGGCGGCTAATGCTTGCGAAATAACAACTTTGTCCCTACTGGTTTGGGCTCGAAGGTGACAGACCAACCATAGGCAGACCACGCATCCGCCCAAGCAGCAAGCTAAAAATAAACCCCACCCCCACCCATTCCTTGAACCAGGAAACAGCGGAGGAAATCCAGGACTGGAGCCCCTCCACAAATCCGGGATCCATTCGCATTGAATTGACAATCACAATGGCAATCCGCAAAAAGGCGGGCATCATGCCTAACTGGCATCGGCCTTGGGAACACCGATAGGATCCCCCATCGTAGCTCTCCTTGACTGTGATAGGTCTTGACCATCAGTAATATTATCACGCTCAACGCCTTCTTGATCATCCTGTTTTTCGTCCTGAGTTTCCTTGACCAATCTTGTTAGCCGAGTTGGTACCCAATGTGGTGTTTCTTGATCCTGTGGAAAAACACAAACAGCTCCCCTGGATCTCGTAATAGCCGGATCCGGTCCATACCATTTGTTATCAATGACATCCTTCCACATAACCATGTCTTTATTGTCTGTAGAGTCTCTTGTCACATGCCGGTCTGCTGCAGACTGGTCTTTATCATTTAAAATTAAAAAATTGAGGGTAAAGAGCGCAAGGGAAAGTCTTTCCCTGGGGGACGCTGACTCAGCAATTCCCCCTTTTTGTTTTTGAAGCATTTCTTTTATGCTTCTATTGGCTCTTTCCACTATACCTTGTCCTTGAGGATTATAAGGCAACCCGGTAGTGTGGGCAACTTGCAGTTGTGCACAAAAGGCACGAAAACCCTGGGAAGTATAAGCAGGGCCATTATCTGTCTTAAGTCTAAGGGGCTTTCCCCAAGCTGCCCAAGCTTCCAAGCAGTGTATTTTAACGTGGGACACCTTTTCTCCTGCCAAAGGTGTGGCATGAATGACACCAGAAAAGGTGTCCACAGACACATGTAAATATTTTAACTTTCCAAATTCTGTCAAATGAGTAACATCCATTTGCCATAAGGCGTTAGGTCTCAACCCCCTGGGGTTTACCCCCACATGGGGAGGATGAAGAAAGGTAACACAAGATTTACAGGCTTTAACAATTTTCCTAGCTACATGTCTGGGCAAATTATATCTTTTCCTAAGGGTATTTGCAGGCACATGATACAACCTATGAAAGTCCTCTGCCAATTTTACAGGATCAGCAGCGACCAGGGCCACAGCCCGAGTTGCTTGGTCCACTAAGTCATTACACTTTGCCATTGGGCCCGGCAACATAGAGTGGGCACGAATATGTCCAATATAAAAAGGGTGTTTTCTGTCTAAAATAAGGGATTGAATCTGTAGCAAAACATTAGAAATTGTACTAGCCTGTTTAATTGAAGCAGCAACTTCAAGGGAAGCAACAGCATTTACTACATATAGTGAATCAGAAAATAAATTAATAGGTTGATCAAATCTTTTAAAAACTTCAAGCACAATTAAACATTCAACAGCCTGTGGGACGTTTGGCCGAAAATTAAAGACCACCGGCTGTCGGCGTCCTTGAACAAGGAAGGCACCTTGTCCAGATTTTGATCCATCCGTAAAAATGGTTAAAGCATCAGCCAAGGGTTTCTTTGAAGTAACAACAGGAAAATATATTAAATCTTTTTTAACTATGGCAAGCAAAGGATGTTTAGGATAATGATTATCAATAATATTGGGGAATGAGCAAACAAGAATCGCCCACATATCCACTGTAGCGGCCAAAATCTCAACTTGCTCACGGGTATATGGAATGATTAATTTATCTGGGATCTTTGCAAAGTGCATCAAACAATACTTTATGCCCAAAAGTGCTTGTTTAGCCACTAATTCAGGAAAATATTGGACTGTCTTTGCTCCCACCGAGTTGCCATGAAGCCACCACAAGGGGCCATTTTGCCAAAGAACACCCGTGGGATAATTTTTCGTTTTTAATATACATAAATCGATAGGTAATTTTAAATCAACCCGTGAAAGTTGAGCCCTAGACAAAGCTGCCTCAACCTTTCGTAGGGAATTTAGTGCTAAAGGTGTAGGGACCTAGAGGAGGTGACTTCAGGGTCACCCTCCAAAATGGCAAACAAAGGTAACAACTCTGACCGAGGGAGATTAAGAAATCCCCTTATCCAATTAATGTCTCCTGCCAATTGCTGAAAATCATTAAGTGTTTTAAGGTGATCAGTTCGAATAAAGAGCTTTTGCGGCTTAATCTCATTGGGAGAAACAATGGTTCCCAGAAATTGAACAACACTAGTCTGTTGAACCTTTTCAGGGGCAATTATCAATCCCTTCTCAGCTAAGGTCTTTGTTATCTGCCCAAACACTTTATGAAGAGTCTTTTTTGAAGGAGCAGCCAACAAGATATCATCCATATAATGGATAATCCGTACCTTTGGAGAGTTTTTTCTAACAGGGGCCAACACAGCTCCTACAAACAATTGACAAATTGTTGGGCTATTAGCCATCCCCTGAGGGAGAACCTTCCACTGGTAGCGAGCATCCGGAGTTTCATGATTAACTGAAGGTAAAGTAAAAGCAAAGCGCTCCCTGTCCTTTTTATGGAGCGGTATGGAGAAAAAACAATCCTTAATATCTAAGGCTAAAATAGGCCATTCTTTAGGTAATGCCCAAAGCAGGGGGAGCCCCCTTTGCACCGGTCCCATGATCTGCATCTGAGCATTTACTGCTCGAAGGTCATGTAGCAGTCTCCATTTTCCAGAGGCCTTTTTTATTACAAAAATTGGGGTGTTCCAGGATGACACGGAAGGCTCAACATGCCCCAACTGTAGCTGTTCCTGAACAAGGGTTTGTGCTGCTTCCAACTTTTCTTGAGAGAGGGGCCACTGAGGAACCCACACCGCTTTTTGGGATAACCAAGGTATGGGCACCGCACCTTTAGTGGAAGCTTTGTTTTCAGGGGCCCCTAAGAAAAACCCAAACCCTTTCTATCCTGCTTAGGAAGTGGCTCTATTGGCTCCTTGCATCCTTGGAGACATCGCCCAAGCCCCAGGGCTGGAACAAATCCTTGTTGTTTTATCATGTTTTGACTGGCCTCTGAATAATCATTAGTCAAAGTTAACTTTAGCTGTTGCTGTATATCTCTTCCCCAAAGGTTAACGGGGACATCAACCACAAAGGGTTGCATCCTCCCGATCTGGCCTTCGTCTGTTTTCCAAGTCAATTCTTTTGCACTTAACTGTGGGGCCTCAGCATAGCCCAGCCCTTGCAAGGTTTGGGAGGATTTTTGAGTTGGCCATCGCTTTGGCCACTCCCCTCTTCGGATGATGCTTCTATCTGCCCCTGTATCCACCAGAAAGACAAACCACAAAGGAAGCAGCAATGCAAACAACCAATAGTCCATAGTAGAAAACAGCATACCTAGGGATACTTACCGACGTCTCCTCTCCATGTGTTGAGTTCTGGCTCCTGTTCGACCTCTTGCGCAGGTCCCGGGTCTCGGCACCACTTGCGGCGAACGCCTTCTCGGCTAGCGAGGAAGAACGACCACCACACCAGGAGTCTTCTCAGATCACACTTTATTGGAGAGCCTTTTAGTTGAAGGGAGAGCTTGAGCGCAAGAGAGTGAGCAAGGAAATGCAGCCGCTTATATAGGGTTTGGAACACGGGTCGCTTCAGGATTGGCTCTCCGCTTTCTACCGTCACCAGGTGCCACGGGATTGGCTCAGGATTTACAATGGTGGTGCATGTGCAAAGCTAGGGACCCGCAGTCCCCCCAAGCACTGCCTAACGTGGAGTTGTTTACCTCTAAGCTGCAAGGAAGTGGGTGCCATCTTGTAATGGCATTTGTCCCGGCTCCCTGCAGAATTTGTATATACCTTTGTGAATATTGCCATTTACATGAGGTTAATCTTCCCAATCCAGGAGCATTGGAGGTTTCCCACTTCCTTAATTTTGCTTTTATTTTCTTTTTCAGGTTTTTAAAATTTCCATCATAGAAGTCCTTCATCTCTTAAGTTAACTCTTAGGTATTTTATTTTTTGTGTGGCTATTAAAAAGGAATTGCTTTCCTAATTTCAGCTGCACTCTTATCGTTTTTGGATACAGTAAAGGCATTGAATTCTGTGGGTTAATTTTATACTATGCTAGTTTGCCAAAGTTTCTGATCAGCTCAAGTAATTTGGGAGTGGAGTCCATGCAGTTCTTTAAATACAAGATCATGTCATCTGCAAAGAGGGAGAGTTTTACTTCATCTTTCCCTATTTGGATTTCCTTTAAGTTTGCATCTTGTCTTATTGTCCCAACTATCATTCTAATACTAAGTTGAAGAGTAGTGGAGAGAGCAGACATTTTTATCTCAATCCTGAATTTATAAGAAATGGCTTTAACTTTTCACCATTAAGTATATGCTAGCTGTATGTTTGTCAGTCCTTAGCAGAAAAAACAGCACTGGAGCAATATCATTTCCAAATTTCAAACTCTACTAAAAAAATATAGTAAAAGAACAGCATGGCACAAAAACAGACCTGAGGACCAATGCAATAGGAATGAAGACTCAGAAATGAACCTACTGACCTATGGCCACCTAGTCTTTCACAAGGGAGCTAAAAAAATAGAATGGAAGAAAGACAGCCTTTTGAGTAAATTGTGTGGGCAAAAGTGGTTAAACTCCACTAGAAAACTAAAGCTATCTCCCTGCACGAGAGTCAACTCCAAATGGATCAAGACCTCAAAATAAAAGAAGACACCAAGAGAACATTACATGAAGGAGTAGGAGAAACTCTAGGGCTTTTTAGCAAAGGCAGAAATTTTCTTAATAGAGAAACAGAAACAAAAGAAATCAAAGAAATATTGGACACATGACATTGCATGAAACATCAGAGCTTCTGCAAGGCAAAGGACATAGCTAGCAAGATAATAGAAAGCCTATGTTCTGGGAGAAGATCTTCACAAGTCATAAAATGGACCAGGTCTTATATCTAAAAGCTGCTATGTCAGCAAGTGACCCACTTAGGAGTCAAGAAATTAAATCCCCGCAACAAAAAATCCTCGAAGAAACAACTTCTTGATAACAAATTGGGCTAAAGACTTAAAGAGAGATTTCTCAGAAAAGGAAATAAAAATTGCCATTAGACACATGAAGAAATGCTCAACTTTTTTAGCTGTAAAAGAAATGCAAATCAAGACAACATTGAGGTTGCACCTCATTCTAGTTTGAATGAATATAATCAAGAAATATAATAACAATAGTTGTTGGAGTGGATGTGGCTAAAAGGGAACCCTACTGCATTGTTGATGGGAGTGCAAACTTCTTTAACCTCATTGGAAAGCAGTATGGTAGTTCTTCAAAAGACTCCACATAGAGCTGCCCTATGACCCAGCAATCCCACTTTTGTGTATTTACCCAAATGATCACAAATTAGGTCATACCAAAGCTGCCAGAACAACCATGTTTATTGCAGCATTATTCACCATAGCTATGATATGGAACCAACCTCAATGCTGCTCAGTAGATGAATGGATCAAGAAAATGTGATATATATATATATATATATATATATATATATATATATATATGCAACTATACATATAGATGTATATCTATATACATATATGTATATACATATATATGTATATCTATATACATATATCTATATCTATATATCTATAGATATAGATATAGATATATGTCCTTGGATTTTAGTCATCTCTGAGTAACGTCTTTTCTTTCCACTGCCAGTTAGTCCCTCATGTTAAATACCTGAGGAATTACTTGTCCCAATGTGCCTGCAAGAGGAGTATCCAAGTCGACTGTCTGTAACCACTCATCACTTACTTTGTTTGGGGATGGGGTATCAGAGACAGGGGTTTCAGGGATCAGGTGGCTGGAACCATGGTATTACGAATTATGGGTAGCAGAAAAGAGTAGTAGAGACTAGGATACCAGGGAAATGGTAATTGTGACTGTAATTGCTGAGTTGCAGTGGCAAGAAATTAGGTAGCAGCAACAGCTAATACAGGCATACAAAACTGTTTAGCAAGGACAAGAAAGCATCGAAAAAGTGAAAGAGTAAAAGTTGTGAGGGATTGTGGGGCACAATCAGGGTAACAAGGTCATGGGTGTGAAAATGAGTAGCCAGTACTATGGTAAAAGCAATTGGAATGGTGGGCTGATGTGGTTCAAAGCTCTGGGTTTACCTCTCCAGTTTTGGCTGTTAGATCTTTAGGGAACTACCTCTAGCAGCTCATTATCAGCTTGTTGTGTTCAGACACTTGCCATCTATAAATACCTACTCCAAGTAGATTGCATTCTTTGGCACCAGCTATATTATCTTTGTCCTAAGCATCCTGAGAGACCACACTCCACAATGCTTCAGAAGAGGCTCCACATAGTGAGTTGCAATCACCTCAAATCACTCTTGCTGGTCCTCTCCAGTGTCAATTATCATGATAGAAAGGGATCTGAGATGTGCTCAACAGCAGTGTTCTGAGAATCTGCCAATTCTTACCCTGGCATTCTGAGAGATCCCTAGAAATGGGCAAGAGCACTTGCTGATGCTCTTCCAACTTTTCTCTGTGGCTCTGGACAGCCAGACTGTTCTACCTCAGATGGGATACTTTGATGTCTAGGAGGCCTTAGACTAGCTCTATCTTCTCTCTCTAGGTGCTCATCATCTTCAGCTGCCTCTCCTTTTCCCTCCAGGTAGCTCGCTTCATCTCCACTTCCTTTGAATTGTGCTTTATGTCAACCTGTGGCTATCACACCAAGCCCTTCCACTTTCTCATCTATCTCTCTAGCTGTGAATCTGGCACAACAAGCTACATGTACCTTTTTTTATCTGTTTATCAAGATTTGAGCTGGAATCCCACTTGGTACTAGCTAACTGAGAACATGGGGAGCACCTTAAATACTCCCATGCAATTCACTGCTCATTGAGAAAGATGCAAATGTGTTGTGGTCAGTCTCTCCTTCTCCATTTCTTGTTAAGTAGAATAAAGTGAAGTCACAATGGAGATACTAGACAGCTGCTATGTCAGCAAGTGACCCAACCAAAGATAATTTAGTGAAGGGATACTTATCAAATGTAGAAGGATAAATCCACATATTTATAGGATACTACTAAGGGCTTTCATCAAACTAGTTATTTTATGTCCCAATTGGTAGACCAATCTTAGGCTCTCCCCTAGATCTTCCTGATCTGAAGGCCTGAGGACTCCTATATACAACACAGACCTAATGACAAGGTTGAATAGAAAATAGGTGAGTATGGATTAGTATTCTGAAGGTGTGCTAAGCTGTTGTCTTGTCATGATTACCATTAAATCAATGTCCTTTCTCTGACCTTCACCATATCTCTTTATTTGGCATAATTGGTAGGTTTCTTAGTGTGTCATTTTCTCCTGTTAGTTCAGTGCACAGGTTAAAACATTAACATGCCAACCATGGGTTTCCATTATCCTATTAGACGTTTTGCCTTCTAGGACCTTCCTTCCAGATAATACTCTTCTTGGACCCTCATATGCATATGCTCAGAGAAGTGAATATCTCACGAACCATGGAACATAGTTGCTCAATGATGATTAGCTAACAAAGAGACTCAAGTAGTTTGGGTCTGGAGCCTTTCTGAGAGGCCTTGTACTATATACTGTGGGCAACATTGACAGAAATTCCTCAGAGCAATACCACTGGCAACAAGTGAACACTGACTACTACTCAGCCCTTACTAGTTCTACTCAACCAGTTACCCTGCCCATAATTACCCTACACCTCTGTAGACCTTCCACTCCTTCTCAAAGTCCCTCTTCCAATTAACCCCATCGCTCCAAGCCCTGACCTACTCTAGAAAACCCCCACTAGACAACCCCACCACACTATCCCATCTCTCAACACCCACATTGCTCCACTGCAAACCACTGCATCTGTTAGCCTCCCTCTGGAAGCCTCACCAGGCTCAAATGTAAATCCCTGTCCCTTCATAGTCCCTTTTTGAAGGTTGCCTTGCCCCACTGGAAACCCTGTCCAAAGTCTAATGTCCTGCCTTGAAACACTAAAATCCCCACCCAACCTTACTCCTCTTTTCGAAGTGGTGACTGGCTACACCAGAAACCCTGTCCTAACTTGTCTAGTCCACTGGATCCTATCCCTGCTCTCACTAAGCTCTGGTTCTGAAAATCTCCTCCATACATTGTGACTACACCCTTCTCTGCAGGAAACCTCACTTCCACCCTAACATACTCCCCAAAGGCCTGCCATTGTCCACCAGAAACCCCGCTCCTTACTAGTCCATGTCTTCCTTTTACCACCCTGACCTCTCAAAGCCAGACCCTGAAAAGTCTCTCCCTCATAGCTCTGCATTCCTGCACCAGAATCCCCACCTTCTGTCAGCCTCTTGCCTACATTCACTGCCCTGCCTTATGGGAAACCTCATCCTACATATCCCACAAGGGCTCACAATTCTCCCCCAGAACCCTTCCTGTAAGTAACCTCCTCCTTTGTAGCTTTGTTCTTCCTTCTCAAAGCTCTGCCCCAATCAGCCTCCAGCCCTGTGACCCAGCCTTCTTACTAAAGTACCACCTACTCTACAAGAGACCAGGCCCCTAACATGTCTAGTACTTCCTGTCTCCTCCCTGCGGTCTCAAAGCCCTACACAGACCAGTCTCACCCTGCTCCACTACAGAGACTGTGCCAATACCAATTCCCCCTTTTAACCAGAGAGGGCTCCACCAGAAACCCACACCATCTCATCCATGAAGGTCCAATCTAGTAACTGTTATTACAAATGTGATTTTGTACTGGCCATAGAATTCATACTAATCAATATGATAAGAAAGCAGTATTGCAAAAAGGCAACAAAAATTAGACAGCTATTAGATGCCTTATTCTAGTTTGGGGTTCTGTTACCAGGCAGATACACATTGTGTGAAAATGTATGAAGGTGATTCCTCTTATTGGAAACCATTCTTTGAAGTATCAGTAAGGTTTCATGAATGATTATTTCATTTCTAGAAAATTCGTGCATATATGTGCGCATTAACTTTAAAAAATATTAGTTATTTTAAATCCTCTGTTTTCATTGAGGAAAGAGTATTAGATGACTTTCAACTCATCTCTATAATAAATAATTTTGGAGTTGCTTACCTTACTATGTACCAGAGTTTTTAGAAACAGAAATTCTCTACCAGGGGGCTGGCTAGGTGGCTCAGTGGTACAGTGCTTGCCTTGCATGCATGAGGCCCTGGGTTCGATTCCTCAGCACCGCATAAGCAAAAAAGAAAAAGCCGGAAGTGGCGCTGTGGTAGAGCACTAGCCTTGAGCTGAAGAGCTGAGGTACAACGCCCAGGCCCAGAATTCAGGCCCCATGACTAGACCCCCCCCCCCAAAAAAAAGAAAACAGAAATTCTCGGACAGATTCCACTTTGAATTTCCTCCTTCCACTAAAGTGTCCTTTGGAAAAGATTGAAGTGAGATTATACAGGTAAAATGCCAGAAATAAAAACGTATTTTAGACCATAACAAAATTATGATAAAGACCCCACCCAATGTGCTTTTAATTTTCCAGCAAAAGGAACTTAAGCCCATTTAACTGTAGACTTTCTGAAGACTAGAATACAAAAATATAAGAAATGCCCTGTTATACCATGGTTCTGAAAACAAAACCAAAATAAGGAAAGACAACATAATGACACAGAAGGGAATGAAGAACTTGTACATATGATATAGCGTGTAAAAAATACACTGAATCAAGTAAAAATTATTTTGGTTACCATGTCTGGTTGTTCAATATATTTCATTGTAAATATTGTTCTTTGTTACCCTGTGACTTAATATTAAAAGTCTCAGCAGGCATCTGCCCAGGTAATTGTGTAGTTAGTCAATTTCCTCATTGCAAGAACATCAGGATGAAAAACTCCACACACCTTAAGACACACCTGCAACAGCAGTAGACATACACTCCTATTAGTCTAACAGTGTAAGCCAGACCTGTGTTTTACCAAAGCCTTGTATGTGGTATGCCATGGTTTATTCAGGCTGATGAGCCAAAGTAACTCCAATTTGAGATTAACCCCAACATTTTGTGCTAGGATTCCCTCAGAATAATCCCAAGAGAGAGAAAAAAAACCCCACAGGTTGCCACCAACCCTGCCCACCCTTAAGAAATCAAAACAGTTGCCCAAGTTTTCCAGGAACAGTACATACCAAAAGTTTAGAGAAAAGGCAGTGCGGTTTGGGTGGACTCAGACCAATCATGTAACTGCTTGTGTGGAAATTCCTTAAATTTGTTTGTTCAGTACTATAAAACTGTGCTAATTTTGTGCTCAGGGATTCTTAGCATCACCAGTTAGTGAGTGCACAGAGGACCAGCTTGAGCTTGCAAATAAAGGACTCTTATGCTGTTCATATTGGTCGTGGTCTCTGGGGGTCTTTCGGGGGTCTCAAGTCTGTACAACATTTCTGGGGGTTCATGTGGAATCCCCCAAAACCATCCAGACGCCCCACCACAGAGACTCAAAAAAAAATAACAGCTGTTAAGTGAAGGCACTGCTGTTCTGTATATTTGGTTGCCTGCAATTTCTGTATCTGTAATTCTGGTTTCCCACAGGGTCTCTATTCTGGTTGGCAAGGCCTCTTGGTAGACGCTCTATAAGACTGCCAACGGGGTCTGTGAGAAGATGTCCCCAGACCCCTCTTGGTAGATTGCTGTTTAGTACGGACATTTTTGGGAAATTTTCTGTCTGTAGTCTGGCACTTTCATGCAGACATTTTTTGGGAAGTTTTCCATCTGTATTGGGAAGTTTTCCATTTTGGGGAAAACTCTCCATTTGTAGTTTGGCACTTTCTGGTTTACAATTTACAATGATGTAGTGTGTCTTTGTAAGTTTTGTCTTTGTGTTGAGTGTTCTGTTTGTCATTTGGAGTTTATCTTAGCCTTTGGCCTTGGCCCAGGAGGGTCTGAATATGGGGGAGAATCTGCCCGTCTGAAGGGATGGCCGCTAGGGACTTATTTCCCTTGCCCCAAAATGACTAGTACTTCTCTTCCATTTTGGAAGGCCCCTGGGTCAACAAAGGTTGGTGAGACATCACCCCATTCACTGAGACCTGATTGTTCTCTGTTCTATGTTTCCTGAGGTAGGGAAGTTCTGGGTGAGAGTGGCAGGCTCATTCAGCAGACTCTGGATTCAGCTTGCTGAGTGAGAACGGCACAGAGTTCTGGTAGGGATAAACTCAGCCTTTGGGTGTTGAGTTGTCTAGTTCGGTTTTAGAATTGGTACGAGCTTTAATGTGGGTTTTTGGTTTTTGTGTTTTTGTTATTTATTTGAACATCTCTGGGGAAATGAAAGCTCCAGCCTCCAGCTGAGCTCAGTCACAGAGAAGGCTGTGTGGCTGGGTTTCACTTTTCAGCTAGTATTGACAATGTAAAGTGCTCTTGTCTAAAATTGGATAAAAATCAGGCCAGTTTAGTTTCAGGTGACCCTCCCCCCAGCATTCATCCAACAGAAGGGATTCAAAAGACTAATTGGTGAAATGCCTTTGTAAACAAGCAAGCCCTGGAAAAATTAAGCTCAACAAAGATACTTAGTTTAAAAGAAATATTGTCTTAAATTTTTGTTTGAAAATTTTTGAAAATGTATGTTGTGTTTATTTTTGCATGCTCAAAGATCTGTGTGAGTATTTTTTGTATATGTTTGGTAATATGTTGAAGATAGACATTTTCAGCATTCTGTAACAATTAGGTGAGTTTAAATTTAAAATTCAAAAGGTTATGAAGTTTGGACATTACCAAAAATTTAAAAAATTTTTCACTTTGTTTTAAATGGCTTTTTAAGGATTCATTAACTTGAAAATGTATTTTATAATGTATAAGTCTCTTTACACTGTAATCAAGATTTCTGGCTTAACAACAAGGAGAAACTTATAAGACGAGAAGAACTATCTTTAGGAGTGAAGGGTGAACATGCAGAAGTGCAGTTCAGCTGGTCATGCACAGTGGAACCATGCATGGTGAAAGAGGGCAAGCTGGCACAAATGCAGTTCATCTAACCCTAAAGAGCCAGACTGGGTGCCTGCCCATTACACAGGAAGGGCTAAGTGACTCATCTTTATTCTGTACCTTACCTTCAGATAGACACTGGAAACATGATGGTAAAACTGAATAATGTAATAATCTGATTAGCATTGCTAAAACTGTCCCTTGGATGTGTTAAAATTAAAATTAAGAAGGCCTTCAAAAAATAAAAAGTTTATTTATATAATGTGATTTGTTCTCAATGATATTCTGCTATTGATATTTTTTAAGGCATAATGGTGTTAAGTCTAGCTTCTTGGTACAGTTATGGTGATTGTAATTTTTGCAATAAGAAAAAAATGTTATTTGAGTTTAAAAGTTTTAATGTGTATCTGTTTTAAAACAAGCAGCCAAAAGGAAATGAGTGACACTTAGCCTTGAGAGGTCAAGGGATTTTTCAAAATGCAACTAAAAACTAAAGTATAGAGTATTAAAATGGAGATTACAAATTAGGAATTGATTTCTGTATATAAGGTTTAAAAGTAGAAATGTTCTAATCATTTGCCTCAAAATGCTAAAGGGAAAAATTAGGATTACCAAAATAATTGTTTAATTCCTATTTCCTTCTGCTCTCATAGTTTTTTTTTTTTTTGCAACAGGTCCTAGCAGGCCCACAAAACGGAGTGAGGATTCTTGTAAGTTTATCAGATGTAACTTTGGCTCTTAGTAATTTTCAGGTAAGTACATGCTTAAAAGACACTTCTATGTTGACCACCTTGTTGCTTTTAAGTGGATGAAAGTGGCCTTTTATGAGAATTGTTGATTTGCAAACTGGTTCCACTCCAGCCCAGGCAGAAAAGGGTCCTTGTGAAACTGTCACCTCTACTCAGCCAAAAGATGGCTGAAAGAGCAAGCAGAGTTACTTTAGGACTCAAAGTGGCAGAGTGATAGCCTTGAGCTGTAGAGGTGGGGGTCAGCACTCAGGCCCCGAGTTCAACTTCAGCAACTAACTAAGGGAAATGCCAATGAGGCATTTTTCCCAGTGTGGAGAAGACACTCCTGGGATGAAAATAATGGAGGAGCATCCAGAGACCATAAGCCACTGCTTGGATGGCAGAAATAATGTCAGATCCTAGAGTAATATGTGCGTGGCATTTCAAAAATTAGTCAGAGCCAGGAGGTCATGGGAACATAGTTTGTAAGCATGCCTACTGTTTATGTCTATCTACCTTGTAAGGGACAGGAACTCGTCAGTCATCTGTGATAGTACTAAAAAGATAAGGTTTTAAAATGTGGAAGATAGTTTAGATCCCAACCCCTGTATGCGCCAAAAGCTCTAATTGGCAGTAAATTTTGAGCTGATGACACCTACATGAAATTCATCTGCTCAGGAAAAAAACTTTGTAAACCTGAGAGTGTGTTTCTATTGATATCTGTCTAAAGGCCTACATAGGTAAATGAGGCATTGTTAGGATTATTAGAGATCACATTCCTATGCCATCTAGAAAGATCCTTTTGCAAACCAGAAGTCTAAATAAGTTCCACTGCTGTAGCCAGAAAAAAGGTCTGTGCATTTGTTAAAAGTTAAAATATTGTTCTTAATGACATTTAACCCTGATAACCTCTTTGTAAAATAGGCTATGGTTATAGGTTCCTGGCTAACTAGAATCAACATCCCTGATTCAGCTTGAAGAAGTGACAGAAGATGAATCTTTGCCCATCATCCCCTTTTAAGAACAAGGGACCAGATTCATTTTATTAAAAATGTGACAAAAGAGACAGAAAGAAAAGACATGGGAAATAACACTACAGGCCTGAGCCCTCTATATCTGCCTAGAAAATCTTATCCTTATTAAAAGAACTATCTAATTTAAGGCACAAAGAAACACAGGTCCCATGGTTTCCCTTATTTGCAATATCTAGTATATGTATGAGTAAAGCGGAAAAAGTCAGATAATGTGATGTTAGGAAAATGAATCCTTAGATAGATATTTTAATGTTTTTTTTTCTTTCATGCATGTGTTTCTAACGCATTTATAAGATTATTTCTTTGTTGCTTTGTATGTCCCTCCCCCACAGTATAACCCCCGCTTTCAGTATATTTGATGTCAGTATAACTTGTGGAGGAGATGGGGAAAAACAAGTCGTTTAAGGATTCAGGTGGACCTGTTGCAACAATGAGAATTACAAATTGTCATGTCAAAAACGAGCTTTACAATGTCCGTCGGGGGGGAGGGGGGAAGGATTGGGTGGGGGGGAGGGGGGAGGCTGGGAAGGGAGGTGAAGGATAAACAAAGGAGGAGGCTACAATGCTTGGTAAGAAATGTATGCATTATCTTGCCCATGTAATTGTAACCCCTCTGTACAGTATGTTCAGAAATAAAATTAAAAAAAAAAGTTATCATCTTGGTAAATTGTCCCGAGCTATTGTCTAAATAGTTTTAAAATCTAGGGGGGTCACAGCCTGCCAAGCCTATGCCTTGTGTCCTTAACCAGGTTGTGTAGGAATTTGCAGCTCAGCACGAGGTGTGACTGTCCCTCTGAGCCACTGAGAGACCCTGCTGCTGCTGCTGTTGCTGCTGCTGCTGCTGCACACCCTAATGGGTAAAGTTCAACGACAGCCTGATAGTCACCTGGAGGAAATCTACATCATCACCCAGACCACCTCCACCGCAGTAAAATAGACTGAACTCCTGCTTGATTCCATCACCTGAGAATGTTTCCCTGTTGAAATCTGCTACAAAATAAGATCTTGTGGGACATTATTTTGGTGATATCTAATATCCCTCTCTACTTCCACAGTGGATATAAGTGGCAAGGTTATTGCTGAATTGCCTTAGGCACTTCAGGGTCAAAGCCTCTTTTCATTCTGGTATGGTAATAACCTGCTTCTTCCTGGGTGTGTTTTAAAGATAAAGGAGGATTTTTTTTTAAATCAATGGAGATATTAAGAGGAATGAGACCCAGCCCTAATTTTAGCCTTAAAATCTATCAAGCTTTTCATCCTACTGGTGCCTTGAGGCTTTCTGAGATAACATGGTTCCACAAGTCAAAGGAAAAATGGGCAGTTTTAATCTCTAGCCACAAAGAAGGTCAAGGAATTGTAAAGAAGAGGAGGGTAGTACAGAAAGCATTAGGAAAGGAGTTGGGGAAAAATTGGTATCCTCTGGATAAGAAAGGATTTAAAAAGAAAGGATTGTCTTAAAATGTTTGTAAAGAAGACAAACCTCAGAAAGTTTAAGTATGTAGCAAATGGTATGAATATGTCTTAAAATTGGAGCATATGAGTACATCTGGTATAAAATTAAGTTAGCTGTGAGGTATGAAGTCAGGATTGCTGGAAGAAAATGTAAGGCCCTTTGTTAGTGTTAATTTTGTTACTCACATTTGGACATTGTAGACTGTTGGCCTTTGTAAAAGAGAGGATCAGCACAGTCCATCTATTAGTTCTGAGATCTCAATACCAAATTGTAAATATAGAAGACTGTGCCAATTAGGGACCATGATTGGTCCCCGATGCTCTAGAAGAGAAGAGAATGAAGAGCCAAAGTAACTCCAATTTGAGATTGACCCCACCATCTTGTGCTAGGCTTCCCTCAGAGTAACCCCAAGAGAGAAAAAAACACAGGTGCCCAAAACCCTGCCCACCCTTAAGAAATGAAAAGAGTTGCCCAAGTGTTCCAGGAACAGAACATACCAATAGTTCAGAAAAAGTGCAGTGCGGTTAGGGTGGAATCAAACCAATCATGTAACTACTTATGTGGAAGTTCCCTAAATTCTTTGTTCAATACTATAAAAGCTGTGCTGATTTTGTGCTTGGGGACTCTTAGCATCACCATTTACCAAGTGCACGGAGGACCAAGCTTGAGATTGCAAATAAACGACACTTGCTGTTAGCATTTTTTCATGGACTCTGGTGGTTTTCCGGAGTTCCAAGTTCATACAACAGGGCTTGATACAAAATGTCTCTTCCCAGAGAATTAAATGATGGCATTTATGGCTAACATGATTTAGGGTCATTTTAACATCTAACACATGATGACGTTTTTATTTATACCTCTCTTTCTCCCTTTCTTTCTTCCTCCCTTTCTTTCTTTTCTTTTCCTTCCTTCTTTCCTTCCTCTCTTTCTTTTTTCTTTCTTTCTTTCTTTCTTCCCTTCTTTCTTTCTATGTCTTTTTCTTTCCTTCTTTCTTTCTTTCTTTTTCTTTCTTTCTTTCTTTCTTCCTTCCTTCCTTCCTTCCTTCCTTCTCTCCCCCTCCTTCTCTACTTTCTTTTCTTTCTCTTCCCTTTCTTTCTTTCTTTTTTTTTCTTTCTTTCTTTCCTTCTTTCTTTCTTCCCTCTTTTAGGAGATGAGTATGAATTGAGATATTTTGTTTGCTGAACAAGTATTCTACCATTAGAACAATCCTTTTTCAATTTACTTACTTTGCTCATAAGTTATCAGTTTTGCTGAGGGCCGAACAGAGGCTAAGTTCCTCACCTCTGTCTGACAAGTAGCTAGGTTCATAAATGCATTCCAACATGCCAGGATTAAGGATGATATGAGAATCTTATTACTTTCCTTGCACAAACATTCTGAACTGTGATTCTCTCAAATTCTACCTCTAGTTAGTGATGTGAGCTCCAATAGCCTGCCACCAGTATAGATTGTCTAAATGAATGGTTGAAGACAATTTCAGTTTAATCTGTTTTTTTGACAGTCCAGGGGCTCTTATAACTTTATTTCTGTACAATTTTTGTGTATATGTGCACATTAGCTTTAAAATGTGGCTTTTCTCCCCTTTTTTTTCTTTTTTTCTTTTTCTTGATCCTGGGGCTTAACTCCATGCCTGGGCGCTGTCCCTAGGCTGTTCAGATCAAGGCTAGCACTTTGCCACTTTAGCCACAGTGCCACTTCAGGTTTTCTGGTGGTTAATTGGAGGTAAGTGTGTCATGGATTTCCTGCCAGGTTTGTACTACCATCCTCAAATCTCGGCTTCTGATTAGCTAGAATTACAGGCATGTGCCACTGGCTCCCAGCTAAAATGTTACTTATTTTAAGTTCTGTGATTTAGTTGAGGGAGTAGCATGAGTGTGTAGAAAGGTAACATTCAAGTCATCTCTAAATAATTTCAGAGTGTCATTTTCATAATATTTATTGCAGTGATTAATAACAGAAGTTCCCAACGTAACAAAATGATCCTTCATTTTCTCCCTCCCATAGGCACTATTGGAAGAGAATATTATGTATGAGTCCAGCAATTTCTTCTAATTAAAGACCAATCTGCCTTAGTTTATGAAAAAATGTCCTTTTTCTGACTACAAATATAATGAAATCTGCAGTAGACTGCAGAATTTTATACCACCACAGGCATTTTAATTCACAAGAAATTAAGATATCAAAATGTTTATATTTTTGGCAGTGGTGGGGCTTGACCTCAGGGTCTGGACACTGTCCCTGAGACTGTACTCAAGTTAGTGAGCACTCTACTAATTGAGCCACAGACCCACTTTTGTTTTTTGAGTTGTTAATTGGAGATAAGAGTCTTATGGGGACTTTTCTTCCTCGGCTGGCTTTGAACTGTGATCCTCAGATCTCAGCCTCATGAGTAGTTGGGATTTCAGGCATGAGACACTGGCATCTGGTTTCAAATACTCATTTTTAAACTGATGAACTGCTTGGTGCCTCTGGAACATATATAATCCTAGCTAATAGGATTACAGGTATGAGAAACTAACACTAGGTGTGTGTTGTTCATGTTGGGTTTTATTGGCATGTTTTAATATTGTTTGTTATACTACAATGCTCTTATTTTTATTTTCACCTAGGTGAGGGTGGTAGGTGCTAACCAGTGTTGAACCTTATTTGGCTGAGAAAGAGCCATGTGCCAGTTCTTGCCTAGAATGGCAAGGAATTGAAATCCTCCTGCTCTCAGCTCCCATGGACCTGGGATGATAGACGTATTCCATCACACATAGCCAGAAGCTGGGGAGCACTGCAGGTAAAACTACACTGGTCTTGAATTGATATACCAAATAGCTAGCTTTACAGGAAACCATATTTTATTCCATTTCACTTTGAAGTAGTGTACGTACATACTTAGAGAGTACAATGATAACACACTACATGTTTAATATATAGAATAGTCAATATATTTAGCACGTTTATCTCCTAAAACATTGAAGCTAATGTATTTTGGTAACCTCCTGACTCTGCTAGTTATTTTGGAATATTCAAAAACATGAATACATTGATAATGTGCATTAAAAATGGGAAGTTAATAGAGTTAGAGACAATTTAGACTAAGTGTAATAAATATACATTTATCTATTGCAGTTCCGAAGAACTTTATCGCATATTCACCATGACAATACCACCATATATCCACCATGACAAGAATTTTCCATTTCACAACCTTATAAGTATGAATGTTTTCCTGTTTTTATAATGTTTTGAAATTATTATATCATGGAATTAAAAATTTGTGGAGTCTACTAAAATTATATCATTTTGTTTGCTTTTGGGATGCTAAAGTATTAAGACCAAGGTTTCTTGAAAGTTATGCTAGCAGTCTATATCACTAACTTATATTCTAATTACATCTTATTATTTTATTTTGATATACGGCTTTGCTGTTGCTGTTTTTGTTTTTTGTTTGTTATTTTGGTCATGGGGCTTGTACTCAGGGCCTGAACGCTGTCTCTGCACTGTTCAGTTCAAGGCGAGCACTTCACCACTTGAGCCAGAGCGCCACTTCTGGTTTTCTAGTGGTTTATTGGAGATAGAAGTCTCATGGGCTTTCATGCACGGGCTGGCTTTGAACCACGATCCTCAGATCTCAGCCTCCTAAATAGCTAAGATTACAGGCTTGAGCCACCAGCACCCGGCTGCTGTTGCTGTATTATGTTGTAGAGTGTTGTGAGGCTCAACTGAAACTTTCAACCCCACTGACTCCAGTAACAATGCTTTATCACCAGGTTCTGGAGGCTCATAATTATAACAATAGCTAATCAAGAGGTTGAGACCTGAGATTTAGTTCAGATAGCCTGAGCAGGAAATTGTGTGTCTTTCCTCTCCAGTTCACTACAAAAAGCTTGCAGCAGAACTGTGGCACAATTGGTAGCACTACAGTTAAGGGAAAGATACTTGTGATTGTCATATAGACTTGGAGTTCAAGTCCTAAAACACACATATGCACTGACACACATTTGCACACATACAGACACACACACACTCACACACAGTTGTACACACACAGAGTCACAGGCAATATTGTATCTTAAATTCTTATCCAGAGATTGGACAACAGCTCACTTATTTGTGAAGGTTTTCCTTGATTATTTTGAAGGAGGAGGATAGTTCATGAGACACAGGTGACAAGACTTTAGTGAGGAATACTTTATAAACGACTAGCTTATAAAAAGAACAGGAGCACGGTTTTTATCTTTAAATCTTACATTCCTTCAATTATAATTTTAAATAATAATCATTGAGGGGCTGGGAAGGTGGCTCAGTGGTAGAGAGCTTGTCTTGCATGCATGAGGCCCTGGGTTCGATTCCTCAGCACCACATAAGCAAAAAAAAAAAAAAAAAAGCCAGAAGTGGTGCTGTGGCTCAAGTGGTAGATCGCTAGCCTTGAGCTGAAGAGGTGAGAGACAGTGCCCAGGCCCAGAGTTCAGGCCCCACAACTGGACACCCCCCAAAAAAATAATAATCATTGAATTATGAGAAGACAATGCAGCACCTCTTCTCTTCTCCCCTTCCCCTCTGTCATAAAATATGACAAAAGTATCAAAAATAGTCTTTTATCTTAAAAGAATGTACACGTGTAAAAATGTCTGACTATATGTGTAAGGTTTTTTCAATATTTTTATGATTTTTCCCACCTCTAAGTACTTGCCTTTTTGGCAGATTACAGCACACAGGGGCTTCAAGATCAAACAGAAGATTAGGAAACATAAACCAAACAGTGTCCTAGGAAGTAGATGTCAGAAATAGATGCAAGAAGCACATGGCAAGCTGAGAGGGCCCTGAGAGGCAAAATGATTTTTGCAGGATGAGAGGAATAGTGACAAATAAGGCATGGATCTCACCTAGGAAAGCTTCCTTGAGGTTGAGACTGTGCTGGTTCCTGGGCCTAGCTGAGGATGTTGGGATTTGACAATGTCCACATTTGTATAGAGTGATGTGGGAGAGGAAATTTCAGCCTCCAGTTTGTCTTTGGGATGGTCTTATGTGAGTAAGCAGCTTAGATCATTGGGCTCTGAGAGATGACACTACTTCCCTCACAATGGAATAGAATATGGAACTCTGAGCACCAGGCAACTGTTAACTACAGTCAGCTCAAGCCAGCTCAGGTGGCCTGTAGCTCAGGAACAAGAAAGATGTTCCTGTGTTGTTTTCAAAGTTCAAGAGGGTCAGGTCTCAGGCATGAGTGGTGTGAGTGTCTTACTCGATGCTGCAGACATTGGATCAGTGCCAAATCACAAATCCAATGTCTCAGGCCTTTTTATAAGAAGAAACCAAGGGAATCACAAGGCAACTCAGGCCAGGTGTAACTATGACAGGAAACCTATTTGATCTCATTCTAGCCCACAGTACAGGCTTCTTCTTGTGTGCTTTTATATGTGTATACTGAGAAAATATTTACTGTGTACTTTTCAATCCACTCTATTACTCATTTTGAAGTGTACTCACATTTCCATGTTTCAAAGATGCATTCTTTTTACTACCTCAGTGTGACAATGAGTCTTCCCAAACCCTGAATGTGCCTTATAATATATAGAGCTTGGACTCAGGTTTATTGGAAATGCTGGTAATGGACCTGGTCCCGGCCTACCAGAAAGGTGATCTCTTCTATGTTGGAAACTTCCACCACCACTAAAGAGAGTGGGGAACAATGGAGCAGTTGCTGGATATTGTTTAAAAAGTGAGTGTTCCTCATTCAAACCCAGGACCTCTCTGAGACTGTTTCAGTGGGGTTTTATCACAGGAGCTTTGCTTGAGACAAAGAAGTGCACTCCCTGGATAACTCCTTAGGAGTGGCTTGCCAGAACATTTCATTTTCCTCAGAAGCTAGTGGAGCCTTAACAGTTTGCTTGCTGAGAAACTAGGATTAAAGGAATGAGCCAGTGTCACCCAACCTCCACCCTCACCTAGGAAATCACTATCTTGGAGGTCTTTGAAGGAATATAGATGGAAGAAAGAATGGAACTTGAACTTGTGGCCTGAATGCTATTCCGTTCGTATCACTCTGCCATTTAAGCTCCAAGTCCAGGTCTGGCCTTTGGCTGGTTAACTGAAGATAAGTGTCTTTAGAATTTTACAAACTAGACTGGGTTCAAACTGTGATCCTTAGATCTCACCCTCCTGATTAGTAGGATTAGAGGGATGAGCCATGGGACATTTATTTGGACAGATGCTAATAAGCATCCTCACAGAATTTCCATGAAATTGTATAGACATATCTCCACTTTTTGTCTGTTATGTTTACATTACCATATGTGACTTAACCAGTACCATGTGTGTCCTGTTAGTTCAGAAAAGGAGAAGCATAGAGTTAACTTCCTTCTCTCCTCCCATTGGTACAGATCCTTCCACCATAGCTGGGAGGAAGATGAACAAGATGAAGAAGTAAGTGGACGCTGGCACAAAGAGACGTTCTGTCTTTGAAAACTAGGTATCTTTGAGGTTTCTGAATCAAAGTCAACTTCCTTCTTTGCACACCAGTTGTGATTTTTACCAGGGCGTTGAGGCTTGGAACTTCAGTGGATAGCAGATTACACAAAGTGGATGTGGTTGTGGTTTTGGACTCTCATGGATGACAAGGAGGGCTATGTATAGCAAGTCAGATCAAGTGGGGAAACAACCTTCTCCTCCTATCATAGGGAGAATTTTGGATGATTATATTTAAGAAATTTCTACAAGTGGGTTGTGAGGAGCATCCTGCTTGCAGGAGTCTCTTCCTACAACATGCAAGTCCCGCCAGAAAGAGGCTATATATAGTACAAAGCTCAGGATGGGGAGGAAAGGCTCTCATTTTCCTTATCACCAGTCTGCTCATAGCATAGTTTGTTCCATCTTCCCTATGTGGATGGACTTCTACCTTGAAGATTTCTATGAGAACAAGAACCATGACACCCTGAAAGAACTTACACAGTATGTCAAGCTCAACATGCCCTCTTCAGACTTGCTCTTCTGCTTACATATTCTTCTGGACCAGCTAGAGGAACGCATGGCCCATGAGACCAGGAAAAAGTGGAAGAAGTCCTTGTTTAGATACCTCAGAGCTGGTGAGTATGGATGGAACCTGGGTCTCTAGGCATGGGCCGTATGGGCATAGAGCCCTTAGTACTCCCCAGGTTGGCAAAATATCCTTTTATGGATATTCTTTGCCAGGTAATATCTGTTCTCCTTTGAAAGAACTTGGAAGTAGCCACTCGTTAGAAGCATCCTAACTTCTCATCAGTGTTCAGTCCAAACTCAAGTTCTACAGCTCCCCCCATTAGATTCTCATGAAAGTTTAGTCACACCTTAACTTGAGTTCTAAGACTCCTGTGCCTATTTCTATGCTCAGGTTTGCATCACAGCAGCTCCTGCAGATCTCCAGATAAAGAACTCATCAGTGATGTCGTTTATGATGACTCATGGAGATCAGAAGCCATTACTGATCTCCAGAAAGCATGTGGACATAGAGGGTATTTTTTAACATATAGAAAGGGCTAAGCAGGTTTTTAGTCCTGTGGACATCCCACTGGTTCTGAACCCCACATGTGAAGCAGGTGTACCTGCACTTACCACCAAGGAAGAAGATGATCCAGAATGTCTTCCACTGATGTTCATAATCCACCTAGATTAGCTCCAAACAAGTCAAAAAGACATGTCTTGGTATGCAGGGTAAATGTGTGCTAATGGAAAATGACCCCAGTGTATCTTCAGGAAAACCAATAAGTGAGGTCCAAAATCTAGATTCAGTTGAGAAAAGGGAATCTTTCCTCACAGAATATCCTGACCAATCTGTCCTCTTGCAGGGGATCCAATTTCCAATTGAGAAATTAGAATCTGTCCTTCCTTGGACTCAGGAAGAAAACCCTGTCTTTAATGAGGAAGTAAATCCCTTTTAGGACTCTGAGGCAGAATTTCTTTCTGAAGGCAACTTAGAAGCCAATCTAGATTTAGAGATTCCTTCCCCCATTCCTGGGAAAACCTGTTTTTTTCTTTTTGTCCTGATAGTTATAAAATGCTCATTCTATTTATTTTTCTAAATTTATTAAAATGTTAGTGATTTTGATATATTCTAGAATTCATGAATCCTAAATATGTTTCTTTTTAAGCCTACAATCTGAAGCATTGTGCATATGTGTTCTGTGGGGGGGAAACATAGAGTGACAGGGGGCTGTACAAAAGAGCCTACTACATATTAACAGAACTGTTAAATGCACAGAGGGCAGCAAGGAAGCCAGGCCATGCCTGTATGGGGAAACAAGGTGGCTACAAAAGGTCTATGACATAGCAGATTAGATGTCCTAGAAAGCTATTCTGTCAATTCAGACAAATGCCACAATACTTATAGTGGTATGTAGAACAATCTTCCAACCGTGAGTTCAAATCTGTATACATTTCATTGTGCTTTGGGCACATATGGAAGAAAAATTACTCTCCAATATTATCATACAGTAATGTGAATCATTTTCTTTAAAACTGCTCCAGGGCTGAGAAGGTGGCTCAGAGATAGAGTGCTTGCCTTGCATACATGAGGCTCTGGGTTCAATTCCTCAGCACTACATAAGCAGAAAAAGCTGGAAGTGGCTTTATGGCTCAAGTGGTAGAGCACTGGTCTTGAGCTGAAGAGCTTAGGGACAGTGCCCAGGCCCAGAGTTCAAGCCCCACAACTGGTAAAAAAAAAAAAAAAAAACCTGCTCCATTAAACAATTAATTAAATAATTAATAATTAATTCAGGCAGCAGCCACTTCATCTGGCATGCTGGTCCATCTGGTGAAGTAGGATCCTAGTGGAAGCCTGCCCACCTCGGGCCCTTGTGAGCACCCCTCACCTGGGACTGTGGGAGAAGGTCAGGGTGCACCTGCTGTTGGGCTAGGGCAGCAACCTAGGGCAGCAACCTGGCGGCAGCTGCATGAATGACACAGTGCCACTGACTCACATCTAGCACTCCCTGCCCCTTGGGCCGGGTCCATGAGGATCAGCCGCTGGGAGCATATGCACACTATGGGACAGAGTCCACCCACCTAGGAAGGAGTGCAGAGTGAACAGATACCACTCTGTGGATCAGTTTGTACAGTATTTATCAGCCGTGGAGGAGGGGTTGATTCTGCTCCGCTGTGGGGAAAAGAAAAAAAACAGGCCCAAGCGGGGTGATGCCAACTTTTGTACTCAGACTGGCAAGGAAACTTTCCTCCACGCATTCTCCAGCAGGCTTAGGAAGCCATTCCATGCTCCTTGTCCATGGAATAGCAGCCAGGGACACTCACATCCAATACTCCTGGATGCTCTTTTGGGTTTGTTTGTTAATTTATTCAGAGAGCCCCTCCCTCAGACAGCAGAGTTATATTCTGGGTTTTGTAAAATGATCTGCATCTAAGCATTCCCAGTGTTTGGTTTTTGTATTGTTTCTTGTAAATGCGTTTTGAAATTTGTGTTTTAGGTGTTGAGGTGCGGGAGGAGGAGCCAGATTATGAAAATAGTTTCCTACAAGCCTTTCATCTAAAAATGAAAACAGATTCTCTCTAAAAATGCCTTTCAGGAAATAAATTTGAGAGTGGAAAAAAGGCTGTTTTCTCATGAGATCACAATGTGAGATTTTTATATGCATGTTTTATGCGTTCAAAATACAATTAAGTAATTCACTATCTAGGAACAATTGTCCAGACCTAAGAGTTAAGTGTCTTGGGAGTTAGAGGCAGAGTTTTTGAGCTTTATCCAAAGGGAGGGAAGAAAGTTAAAATCCATAGATTACTTTGTAGAATCAAAGTGGTAATACAAAATGAGAATCACTAAAAAAAACCTCTGTGCTATTTGGGTTTTCTATTGTTCCATATGAATTTTTGGATTACTTCGATTTCATTGAAGAGGGAGATTGGGATATTGATAGGTATCACATTGAATTTGGATATAGCCTTTGGCAGTATTGCCATTTTCATGATGTTTTTCCTCCCAATCCATGAGCAGGGGTGGTTTCCCACTTCCTTAGTTCTGCTTTCATTTTCTTTTTCAGATTTTTAAAATTTCCGTCATAGAGGTCCTTCACCTCTTAATTCCTAGATATTTAATTCCTTGTGTGGCTTTTAAAAAGGGGTAGCTTTCCTAATATCACCCGCATTCTTATTGATATTGGAATACAGGAAAGCCATTGATTTCTGAGGGTGAATTTTATACTTGGCTAGTTTGCCAAAGTTTCTGATCAATAATTTGGGAGTGGAGTCCATGCGGTTCTTTAAATACAGGATCATATCATCTGCAAAGAGGGAGAGTTTTCCTTCATCTTTCCCTATTTGGATCCCTTTAAGTTTGCATCTTGTATTATTGCCCCAGCTAGCATTCTAATACTAAGTTGAAGAGTAGTGGAGAGAGCAGACATATTTATCTCATTCCTGAATTTATAAGAAATGGCTTTAATTTTTCACCATTAAGTATAATGCTAGCTGTGAGTTTGCCAATCCATAGCAGAAAGAACAGCACTGGAGCACTATCAGTTCCAAATTTCAAACTCTACTAAAAAGCCATAGTAAAAGGACAGCTTAGTACTGGCACAAGAATAGACCTGAGGATCAATGGAATAAGACTGAAGACTAAGAAATAAACCCACTGACCTATAGCCACCTAATCTTTGACAAGGGAACTAAAAAATAGAATGGAAGAAAGACAGCCTTTTGATTAAATGGTGTTGACAAAATTGCTTCAACACCTTTAGAAAACTAAAGCTAGATCTGTATATATCACCCTGAATGAGAATCAACTCCAAATAGATCAAAGACCTCAAATAAAAAGACACCATGAATACATTACATGAAAGAATAGGAGAAACTCTAGGGCTTTTTAGCACAAGCCAAAATTTTCTTAATAGAGAACAGGAAACAAAAAAAATCAAAGAAAGTTCGGACAATTGGGATTGCATGAAACATCAGAGCTTCTGCAAGGCAAAGGTCATAGCTAGCAAGATCAATAGAAAGCACACGTTCTGGGAGAAGATCTTCACGAGTCATAAAACGGACGAGGTCTTATATCTAAAATATACTTAGGACTCAAAAAATTAAATCACCTGACAACAAATCCTCAAAGAAACAACTACTCGATAACTAAGTGGGCTAAAGACTTAAAGAGAGACTTCTCTGAAGAGGAAATAAAAATGGCCATTAGACTCATGAAGAAATGCTCAACTTTTCTAGTCATAAAAAGGAGAGCCTGGCATAATATATGACAAACATTAAGGGTAAACAACTACCAATTGTGAATACGGTTCCAAGCCAAACTCTCCTTTACATTTAAAGGATATCTAAAAATATTTCATGACAAAGAAAACTTAAAAGAATGTATCTCCACCAAATCAGCAGGGTAGAAGTTAATTAAATATACCCTATATAGAAAAGATCAAGAAGAACAGGAATTGGTTATATAAAATGCTCCCTACCAGAGAACAAGTTAAATATATTAACCGTAGATGAGGCACAGCTCCTAACAGCAGGGGTATAACATAGCAGGGCTTATCAGATATTTCTCAGTCTTAACTTTCATTATCAATGGAATTAAATTTCCAATTAGAAAACAGACCAGATAGTAGTATCAAAAAACAAGACATCCATCCAGTGTCCACAAGAGATACATTTTATTGACAAAAACAAACATACTCAAACTGAAAGGCTGAAGGGAAAATTTTCAAGTAAATGGACACCATAAACAGGCCACAGTAGAATTAATAATTAAGATAAAATAGAATTCAAATTAAAATTATTAGGAAGAGTCATTACATGTTGATAAAGGCAACTCTCAATTAAGAGGATATAACAAGTGTAAATATCAGTGCCCTGAACCTGGACCACCCTACATCATCAACCAAATACTACACAACCTAAAAACACATCTCAACCCATCATTGTCATCCATCGATTGGTTATACTGGAAAAACTCAACCAAGAAACTGAACTAAATAACTACATTGACCACCTACCCCTAACAGACACCTACAGAATATACATTCAGTATCAGTATATACATTCTTCACAGCAGGTCGTGGAAGATTCTCCAAAATAGAACCTATACTATGTCACACAGAAATTTTGTCCAAATTGAAAGAAAAATTAATTGAATTCACATATCTTTTCAGACCACAACAGAATAAACTTAAAATTAAACAGCTAAAGCAAAAAAAAAAAAAGGTCAAACCCATGAAGAGTGAACAACACACTGCTGTATGACCAATAGCACACTGAAGAGATTAGAATAGAAATCTGAAAGTTTCTGGAATTTAACAAAAATGAACACACAAAATACCAGCTACTCTGGGACATATTAAATGCAATACTTAGTGGAAAATTTACAGCTTTGAATACCTACATCAAGCAATTGGGGAAATCTCAAATCAATATTTCATTTGATTTTAATTACAGTCTGCTATTAGGACTCCCACAGACACCAAAATCAGAGGATGCTAATTAATCTGATAAAATGCATAATAAATTTTTATAATTAATATAACATGAAGATTTTAATATTAATAACATTAAAAATACTTGTATTCACATTATATAATATATTGAAATCCTTTAGTTTCATCAATTTTTAAAATATTTATAACTAAATGTAAAATGTTTATAAATAGTTATTTGATGATGTATAAAAAATGAGAAAAAGATTTGCATACATATTACTACAAATGCAAACAGATTCACCTAGTTATTTATGATCCTTCATTTGTTGGTTCATTCATGCATGGATAACATGCAAAGAAGTGAAAATTGCAAACTTGACTTTATTAAATTATTCATTACATGGAGTTTATGTTGGGCTAAATAGATTTTATGAATTAAATTGTTTTGTCCCATCCTTTCTCCCTCCCTTCCTTCCTTCCTTCCTTTCTTCTTTGCTTCCTCCTTCCTTCCTTCCATCCCTATCTCTCTCTTTCTCTCCTTCTTTCCTTCCTTCCTTCCTTCCTCCCTTTCTTCCTTCCTTCCTTTCTTCCTTCCTTCCTTCCTTCCTTTCTTTCTTTCTTTCTTTCTTTCTTTCTTTCTTTCTTTCTTTTCTTTCTTTCTTTCTTTCTTTCTTTCTTTCTTTCTTTCTTTTTCCTTCTTCCTTTCTTCTTTCTTTCTTTCTTTCTTCTTTCGTCTTATATTCCTCTCTTCCTTTTACTCAGAATATTTCTTATGGCAATAGAAAAAATCCCAACTGTTGTACTCTAAGGTGTTATGAGTAATTATAAATATTAAGTAGATTAATATTGATTTTAATAATCTATGTTATATCTTAAGACAAATTATACTAAAAACAACTTCTCAAATGTTCCAAGGTATGTAACAAATATTACTTTTCATGATATTGTTCATTTCTTCAAACTAAAATAAGCATTTAGACATAATATTGTGTGTGTGTGTGTGTGTGTGTTTTGTTCTTGTGATTTTAACTCAAGACCTATCCCTTAGTTGTTGTTATTTTCCTCAAGGGTATTGCTCTATCATTTGAGCCACAATTCTATTTCTGGTTTTTCTTCTCTGTGTGTGTGTGTGTGTTTGTGTGTGTGTGTTGTAATGTGTGTGTGTGATTAATTGAGATGTGTCTCACAAACTTTCTTGTCAAGGCTCTCTAAGATTAGGACTTGGTTAAATTCACTCTCCTTTTACCTCTCCACATCCCTTTAATCCTATTTTTGCCCACATTTCTCCCTAAAATTAATAATTTGTGGTTTGCCAAATTATTCTTTGCTGTTCTTAGCCCATTAAGCCATAGTTGTTTGATCTTGAATAAATTGTATCTGTTGAAAAAGATTGTATCTGCAGGCTTTTGTCTGTGCAACTACAGATCTTTGATGATACTTGCCTTAAAATTTTTTTCTAGCAAAAAATTGGTTTTACTTTCATACCAGCTGGGCAGAACAAACCGGAAAAACACAAGGAAAATTGCAAGTCCAGTTATCTGAACTCCCACTCAGGAAAATCATTTGACAGCATAGTTAATGTATAATCTAGAAGAGAGTTCCCAAAAATCTCTACAAACGCTAGTGCTAAACATGGTGAATGAAAAGGTTGAAAACCTGCAAAGGATTCAATGTGAGTGTGATAGGGAGAGAGAGAGAGACAAACCAAAGATTAATACTGGAATCTCATGAGAGTGAGGAAGCTCCTCAAAGATTGATACAGGAATTGCATGAGCAGGATGAGAACAGTCAAAGAGAAATACAGGAATTGCATGAGCAGGCTGAGAACAGTCAAAGAGAACTACAGGAAATGCATGAACATGAGGAAGGTAATCAAAGAGTAATACAGGACATGGGAGAGCCACATGACAATAGACAAAGATGAGCAAGTGGCATTCATTGAATCCATAAACAGAAAGCTGAAAGAATTCAGGGAGACCACAAAGGGAAAGCTGAATGGAGCCTAATAGAAGGAATGGGAGTACAAGGAAACCATAACCAATCAAGTACGTGATTTGAGAATAAACACAACACCAAATTAAGGAGGTAAAGAAGTTCATACAAGATCTAGAGCAAAGCTCCAACAAAGAATTTGAAGCCATCAGAGCTGACCAATTTGAAGGAAAGAAATAAAAAACAAAGTAGAAAGTCTCGACAGTAGGTTACACCATGCAGAGGAGCAAATTTGAGGGATTGAGGACAGCCAGTTTATTACAGAGAAAGAACATACAACTATCCAAGACAAATCCAAGAAATATGATAGATCTATTCAACATTTGGAAGACAATCTCTGAAGGCTTAATCTGAGGATAATGGGTGTAGAGGAGCACCTAGAGACAGAATTCAATGGTCTAGAAAATTTGGTTAACATGATCCTAGCAGAGAACTTCCCAAGCATGCAAAAAGATAGGCCTATTCAGATACAAGAAATTTTTAGAACCCCAAATAGACCAGACTAGGGCAGGATATCTCACCATTACATTATAATCCACACAGGATCAATTCCAAGGAAAAAAATCCTTAAATCTATCAAGTAGAAAAGATCAACTACTTACAAAGGGAAACCAATTAGAATCAGCTCAGATTTCTCAGTGGAGACAAATCAAGAAGAGCCTGGAATGATGTAGGCCATGTCCTAAGGAAAAACAACTATCAATCAAGCATACTGTACCCAGCTAAGCTCTCCTTCATAACTGAAGATAAAATAAAAACGTTCCATAAGCAAAGAAAAACTGAAATAATATATCTCCAACAAACCAGCCCAATAAAAAATACTTAACGATGTGCTACACATAGAAAACCAACAAGACCACAATAAAGACCAAGAAACCGCACCCAAATGGAGAATCCAAGAACTATAGGAAGAATCCAGTTACTCCAACCCCCAAGAAGTTGGATAGCATTGCAGGAACTCCCAAATACTTCTCAGTCCTAACTCTCAACATTAATGGACTTAACTCTCCAATTAAGTGAGAGACTGTCTAGTTAGATTAAAAAGCAAGATCCTTCTATCTGCTGTTTTCAGGACTCACACCTTGCTCATACAAACAAACACATTTTGAAAGTGAAAGGCTGGAACAAATTCTACCAAGCAAATGGTCCCCATAAAGAGGCTTGAATGGTAATCCTGATATCAGATAAAATAGACTTCAAATTACAATTAGTGAGAAGACATAAAGAAGGTCGCTACATACTAATTAAGGGATCTCCCCTTCAGGAGGATATTACAATTCTAAATCTCTATTTGGCAAACGGATCACCCAGATTTATCCAAGAAACACTACTTTCCCTCAAATCTCACATAGATCCAAAGACATAAATTGTTGAAGAATTTAAGTCACCACTATACCCACGATATAGATCAAATCGGCAAAAATTCAACAGAGAAACTGCAGATCTAAACAACTGCATGGATCAACTAGATATAACAGACATCTACCTCATATTTCACCCAGCAGCATCAGAATACACGTTTTTCTCAGCATCACAAGGAACAGTTTTCAAAATAGACCCCATTTTAGTTCATGAAGCAATCTTGTCCAAATTCAGAAACATTGAAGCTTTGCTGTGCATTCTCTCACACCACAAGGGAATAAAATTAGAACTCAAAACCAAAAGCCACCAAAGAAAATCCTGTAACACATGGAGGCTGAACAACATACCGTTGAATCACCAGTGTGTCATGGAAGAGATTAGTAAGTAAATTCAAATATTCATGATATTCAACAAAAATGAACACACAAATGACCAGCTCTTCTGGAACAGAGCAAAGGCAGTACTCAGAAGGAGTTTATAGCTCTGAGTTCCTACATCAACAAATTGGAGACATCTTAAACCAACAATTTTATGAGATATCTGAACCTCCTTGAAATAGAACAAGATAAACCCCAACCCAGTAGGATGGAAAGAAATACTTAAAATTAAATAGGAATTAAATGAATTAAAATTTTTTAAAAATCCATAGAAAGAATCCACAAAACAAAGAGTTGTTTCTTCGAAAAAATTAACTAAACTGAAAGACCGTTAGCAAATCTTATCAAAAAAGAAAACACACCCAAATAAATAAATTCAGAGATGAGAATGGAAACATCACCACAGAAACAAGATTCAGAACATTATAAAGGAATGCTTCTCAAACCTTTATATTAATAAGTTTGAGAACTTGGCATAAATGTACCTTTTCCTAGCAAATATGGACGTGCCAAAAAGGAACCAAGATGAGATAAACCATCTTAACAGCCCCATATCAAAGATTGAAATAGAAGCAGCAATAAGAGACCTCCTATCTAAGAAAAGCCCAGGAACAGATGGATTTACAGCGGAATTCTACAAGTCCTTCAAAGAAGAGCTCAAACCAATAATCCTCCAAATCTTCAATGAAATTGAAAGGGAAAATTCACTACCGAACTCATTCTATGAAGTTATAATCCTTATTCCAAAAACAGACAGGGACTCATCAAATAACAAGAACTATAGACCCATTTCTTTGATGAATATTACGCAAAACTTCTTCACAAAATTTTGGCCAATCTACTTCAAAAATTCATCCAAAAAATCACGCATCACGATCTAACATGTTTCATTTCAGGGATGCAAAGTTGGTTCAATATACACAAATCAATTAATATAACTCATCACATCCACAAAGAGCAAAGATAAGAACCACATGGTTATCTCAACAGATGCAGAAAAAGCATTTGACAAGATCCATCAAACCCTTTATGATGATGGGTCTGAAAAAATTAGGAATCCAGGAAACATTACTCAATACAATAAAGGCTGTATATGACAAACCTACGGCCAGCATTATACTTAATGGTGGAAGAATAAAACCATTTCCTCTTAACTTAGGAATGAGACAAGGATGTCCACTCTCTACTTCTCTTCAACTTAGTATTAGAATTCTTAGCTACCGCAATGACAAGATGCAAACATAAAGGGGTTCCAAATCGGGAAAGATGAAATAAAACTCTTTGCAGATGACATAATTTTAAAGAATCGCACGGACTCCACTTCCAACTTCCTGAAGCTGATTCAAAACTTTGGCAAAGAAGCAGGGTATAAAATTATCCCTCAAAAATCAATGGCTTATGTGTATGACAACAATGAGTAAAGCGTGGGTGAAATCAGGAAGGCAAATCCATTCATAATAGTGCACAAAAAATAAAATATGTAGAAATTTACTTAAAGAAGTGAACGACCTTTATGATGAAAACTTTAAAAACCTGAAAAAGGAAATCAAAACAGAACTTAGGAAGTGGAAAAACCTTCCTTGCTCCTGGATTGGAAGGATCAACATCGTGAAAATGGTACTCCCTGCCAAGGCTATCTACAAATTCAATGCGATACCTATCAATATTCCAACCTCATTCTTCAACGAAATAGAAAAGGCACTCCAAAAATTCATATGGAACAATAAAAGACCCCGAATAGCTAAAACGATCCTCAACAGAAAGATTACCACAGGAGGAATATCAATACCAAATTTCAAACTCTACTACAAAGCCATAGTAATCAAAACAGCTTGTTACTGACACAAGAACAGACCTCAGGACCAATGGAATAGAATTGAAAACTCAGAAATGAACTCACAGACCTATAGCCACTTAATCCTCGATAAGGGAACTAAAAAACTAGAGTGGAAGAAAGACGGCCTCTTCAGTAAATGGTGCTGAAAAAATTGATTAACTACTTGTAGAAAACTAAAGCCAGATCATTATATATCATCCTGCAGCAGAATCAACTACAAATGGATCAAAGACCTCGGGGTCAAAGTAGAAACTCTGAAAACATTACAGGACAGAATAAGAGCTACCCTAGGAGGTCTCCTAGGGTTATTATTTGTTATTATTTTCTTTCTTTTTATTTACTGTGAGAAAACCATACAGAGGAATTACAATTACATGGGCAAGTTAACGGTACATTTCTTATCCAGCATTATTGCCTCCTCTTTGTTTCCCCTCCCCATCCATTCCCCATAGTCCCCCTACCTCCTCCAATCTGATCTTTACCCCCCCCCCCCCGCCAAAGTTGTAAAGTTCGTTTTTCGACATAACCATTAATGTCTCTTCCCCACAGTATAACCCCTGCTTTCACTGTATTTGATGTTGGTATAATTTGTGGAGGGGAAGGACAAAAACAAATGGTGCTAAAGTCTTAAAGAGAAACTTCTCTGAAGAGGAAAGAAGAATGGCCAATAGACACATGAAGAAATACTCAACCTCCCTAGCCATAAAAGAAATGCAAACCAACACAACATTTAGATACCACCTCACCCAGTTAGAATGGGTATAATCAAGAAGTCTATTAAGAACAGATGCTTCAGGGGATGGGTAGAAAAGGGAACCTTACTGCACTGTTGGTGGGAGTGTAAACAGGTTCAACCACTTTGGAAACTAGTATGGAGGTTCCTCAAAAGTCTCCACATAGAGCTCCCCTATGACCCAGCAATCCCACTTTTGGGCATTTACCCAAATGTTCACAAAGAAAGCTGTAAGCACAACCATGTTTATCGCAGATTTATTTAAAAATGGTAATATATGGAACCAACCGAGATGCCCCTCAGTAGATGAACGGATCAAGAAAATGTGGCATATATACAAAATGGAATTCTATGCCTCCATGAGAAATAATGAAATTGCCCCATTCGTTAGGAAGTGGAAAGACTTGGAAAAAATTAAGTGAAATAAGCCAGGCCCAAAGAAATGTAACTCCCATGGTTTCCCTTATTTTCAGTAACTAATTTATGTCTGAGACCAGCAGAAATGGTCAGTTAACTTGATGTTAGGCGAAATGAACCCCAAGATAAGGATTCAATTTGTTTTCTTTCTTGCGATTGTTCCTAACATACCTATAAGATTATTTCTTTATTGCTTTGTATGTCCATTCCCCTCTGTATATCCCCTGCTTTCACTGTATTTGATGTTGGTATAATTTGTGGAGGTGAGGGAAAAAAGAGATTGTTTAAATAAGGATACAGGTGGACCCATTGCACCAATGAGATGTACAAGATTTTATTTAAAAAAAATAAAATGTACAACTTTGGCTAGGGGGGGGATGAGGGGAAGATGGGAAGTGTTGGGAAGGGGAAACAAAGGAGTAGGCAACAATGTTTTATAAGAAATGTACTTGGGCTGGGAAGGTGGCTCAGTGGTAGAGCGCTTGCCTTGCATGCATAAAGCCCTGGGTTCGATTCCTCAGCACCACATAAGCAAAAAGAAAAAAAAGCCGGAAGTGGTGCTATGGCTCAAGTGGTAGGGCGCTAGCCTTGAGCTGAAGAGCTGAGGGACAGCGTCCAGGCCCAGAGTTCAAGCCCCATGACTGGACCCCCCAAAAAAAGAAATGTACTTATAACCTTGCCCATGTAATTGTAACCCCTATGTAATGTACTTTCACAATTAAAAAAAAAGAGGCAAAAAATTACTTGTATGGTTTCTATGAAAAGACAGCAGAATACAATCTCTTCCTCAAGGAAATTGACCCATAACTGGCAGTACTGTCACTTTCATAAATGATGTAAGAAGACTGAAGAACAAATTTCAACTCAAACTTCCTGATGTAAAATTTACTTTGTCCCCTGTAAACAACCTTTCAATTCTATCTATGTCTTGCTCTCAAAATGATTCATATTTTATTCTTATCATATTTTTTAATTAACTTTAAGTAGTTGAATGGGAATTGCAGTTTGACAAAACAGTTTATGAATAGTGTTTAGTGAGTTTTTTTTTTCTTTTTTCTCTCCTGAGGTTTGAACTCTGCGTCTGAGCGCTGTCCCTGAGCTCCTTTGGATGAACACTAGAACTCTATCACTTGAGGCACAGCAGCAATTTCAGATTTTTCTGAGATTTAATTGGAGATAAGAATCTCACAGACTTTCCTGCTAGGGTTGGCTTCAAACCTCAATCATCAGCCTCCTGTGTATCTAGGAAAACAAGCGTGAGCCTCTAGTGCCTGGCTTAAAACAATGCATCTTTTTTATTTTTAGCTAGTCCTGGGGCTTGAACTCAAGGCCTTTGCAATGTCCTTGAGATTCTTTTCCTCATGTTAGCACTCTATGACTTGTGTCATAGTGCCAATTCCAGCTTTTTTTGTTTATGTAGTACTGAGGAATCAAACTCAGGGCTTCATATTTGCAAGGCTAACAGTCTACCACTAATACAATGCAACTTGAGGTTCATTAGCCCTCATCCCTCTCAATCCTATTTCATCCCTCAATTTACATAATTTTGTAGAATATTTACTGGCTCGCAATGTCATACATAGTCACTCAGAGGATATGTCACAGATAAAATTTTATTGGTAGTCTTATTCATCAACATACTAAACTCATTCATTACAGAATTCTCTGATTTTAAATTCTAAATTATCACTCATATTCACCCACCACTATTCTAAAATTTTTCCCAAGGTTAGTGTAAATGCAATCTACAAGTCTTCAATAAAGTACAATGATTCATAGAATGTCTAAGAGTTGGACTATGAACATCTCCTTCAGTTCTAGAACATTTTATCATCACTGCCCTCTCAAAATACTCCAATATTTAGTAGTAGTCACTTCCTGTCATCATTTGAAAATACCCTCCACTTGACCAAACATTACTTCATAGTCTACCACTACAGATGTGCCAATTTAAAAAAGCTCATATAATTAATACATTTCTTATCAAGCATTGTAGCCTCCTCCTTTGTTTGCCCTTCCCATCCCTTCCCATCCTCCCCCCGGCCCCCCACTCAATCTTCCCCGCACCCGCCTGCCCCCCGCACGAAAGTTGTAAAGTTCGTTTTTGACATAACGACTTGCACATCTCATTGTAAGTAGAAAATGTAGTATAGGGCTGGGAAGATGGCTCAGTGGTAGAGTGCTTGCCTTGCATGTAGGAGGCCCTGGGTTTGATTCCTCAGCACCAGATAAGCAAAAAGAAAAAAGACGCAAGTTGAGCTGTGGCTTAAGTGATAGAGCACTAGCCTTGAGCTGAAGAGCTGAGGGAGAGCGCCCAGGCCCAGAGTTCATGCCCCACTACGGGACCCCCACCACCAAAAAAAAAAAAAAAAGAAAGAAAGTATAGTCTGTTTTATCGATTTTTCACATGCAATATTAGTGTTTCCCAAGTAATTCCATGTAAATTTATTTCATGTTGTTTTACATGCATGTGTATAATTGTACTAAATCCTCAATGGCCATTTCAACAATTTATTATATTCTATTGTAAAAGGTTTTGCAATATCTATTCTTGTACATGTGTCTCATTTGACATAAGTTGAAATATGTTTTGTATATAAAATTATGATTGAAAATGCTGGATCATAGAGGCAACACTATGTATAATATCTTAAAGATTGCCAGTATGTTTAACAAACTAGTGCCAAGCACCAATGTATAAGGATTCCAATTTCTACATAGTGGTTGTGCAGGGCTATCTTATTGATGTTTCTATTTCCATTAATCTCTATATGTATGCAATGTCTAGGCATGATATGATCATTTCATGTTCTTTAGTTGTTGCTATATTATAACAGACATGTGTATTTCAGTTTTTTAAATTTTATTTTATTTTATTTGAGAAGTTTTTTTATAACTTATTCAGGAAGGTTAAAGTTTTTTATTGGCATTAATATTTATAAGTATTTGACAATTTCTAAAAACACCTAACCAGCACTCTTTGACTCATTGACAAAGGAATATAAACGGAAATATATTTCTCTGTCCAATATTAAAGCTGTTAGTGTAAAATTGTTATGTTTGTAAAGGAAAGATTACACAGCTCAATGGGTCTATAAGGCACCAGATTGGATCGACATAATCATTATCAAGGAATATTTAATAAGGAGTAAAATCAAATATTTGTGGAATGATATTCTTTTAATAAGCAGTGATAGGTTAGCCAGTATTGGGGAGAATTAAAAAATGAACATTGACTTAAACATAACAATTTATTCAAATATTAACTTCAAGCAGGATTAGAACGTGGCATATAAATCAAAAAGAGTGATGAAAATGTAAAGCAAAGAAAGATGTCTTGACAATTTTGGAGATGAAGTATTCTTAACTTAGGCATTAAACTTATAGGAAAGAAAACTTGATATAGTAGAACTCAATAAAAGTGTAAAATAAAATTTGGTCTGTGAAAGCTCATGTACAAGTAGCTAATACAAATTGGGAGCAGAGGGCTCATGTATCTCATCCTAGCTACTTGGGAGTCTGTGATTTGAGTATTGCTGTTTGAAGCCAGCCCATAAAATAAAGTCCCTGAGAATCTTATCTCTGATTAATTTACAAAAATCAGTAGTGAGGCATGACTCAAAGGGTAAATTGTTAACAAAATGCAACAATTCTCAGGGACCCTGATTTCAAACCCCAGGACCATATATACATGTACAAAAGTAATAGTAGTAATACTAATGGTGATGATGATGATGATGATGATGGTATTGATGATGATAATGAAGGGTACCTAGAGTCAAGGATAAAATATTTGCAAATTCTGACTCTACATAGAACTCTCAAAACCTACTGTTAAAAAAAATTAGAAACCAGCAAAATACATCTTGTGAAAAATAAGCACAAGAAAATCATTATTAGTCATCAAATAAATGCACATTAAATCTAAAATGACATCATAAAATATGGATGAGAATTACTTCATGTAATACAATAATGACCATGCTAAATGCTATCAAGAAACAGAGAAACTGTGGATCATGGCAGGAATGTCAAATGGGAAAGCCACTTCTGAAAACATTGTGACAGGTTCCTAGAATATGAAATATGTATCCCATAGCATAGCATAGGAATTGAGCTCTTCAGGCTTTGTCTCACAGAAATAAAATGTAGCATTCACCCCAAAGACAAAACACAGAGGTTTATAGCAGCATTATTTCTTCTAAAAAATGGAAATCAATTCAGGCTTTCTTCAGGTGAATGGGAAAAGAATTGTGCTACATTCTTTAATAACAGAACCAAAAGGCAACTCGAGTGTATGCAATACAATATTAAGGCATACAATAATTGGGAATAATCTATCATATATGTGTATGCAATCTTAAAAACTTATTTATTGCATGATCTAGAAGTCAGAGAAAAAAAATGTGTTACCAGGATGAAACATGTTTGGGATGGGACAAAGAGAAGTAGTGGGTTTAATTATAAAAGAATAGCATGAGACATACTCATTTTTAGTAAAGAAAAGTATCTGTAAATATAGTATATTCATATAGAGTTGATAACATTATATTGGATTAAAAATGTGAACAAAATAATTAAAACAACTGAATGCTGCTTAAGGTACTTGTGAAATATTAATGTCTACTTGTGATGTCTTACAATAAAAATTTAAAGAAACTCGGAAAAGTATTCAAGGGATATCTCTGTGTTCTTATAACATCATAAAAATCCATACTAACCTCAATAGAATTTAATGATATCAAGAAAACAGAAGTCAATATTGAATGTTTACATTGAGAACTAGTCTGGGTCCAGCTTGAGATTAAATATACCTTGCTAATTAGAAATCAGAGACTTAGAAGATTGATATCAGGGCCAATTTTTACAAAAGAAGCGAGAAATTACCAAACCAAAGTAAGCTAGATATAGTGTAATTTCCCTGTTACTCATGTTTGTGGAAGCCATACGTAAGAGATCATTGCTCAAGGAAGGCTTGGCCTGAAAAAAAATATAAAGTGGTTAGAGCCATAGCAACTTCAAGCACCAGTATTATCAAAGGAAAAAAAAAGAAGAAAACAGAAAAAGGAAAGGAAAGGACAGAAAAGGAAACTATTTGCTCTTCATTCTTGTAGTTTCATGTCATTGGGTACAAGAATTGAGATTATTTTATTTACTGTTTGAGGCTTCAGGCCTCTCTAATATAAAAGCATTTATTTCAAGTAATTATTGTATTACTATTGTTTATTAACTTATTATTAGGCCTTCTTGGAGATTGAACCCATGGCTTTGTATATATTAGTCTAGTTCTACAACTGAGCTGTACCCCAGCTCTCTTGTATAGTTTTGGAAATTGTTTATGAATTCGTCAGTAGTTAACTATTCTACTTTCCATCTTATCTTTTTCTCCCTTTTCCTCTATGCATTTTAGATTATGTGTTGAAAACTTTCCTCAATTTTATCTTCTAAACATAGAATGTTGCTGTTCAGTTTACAGGGAAGTTGGTTGTTATATGACATATTTTAAAATTATATGCATATATATGTATTTCATATGTATGATTGATTCTTAGAGTTCATTGCAATAAGCATCACTTTATCTGGTCATATGCACATAGCTATTGAGCCATTGTGATCCTCTCCTAAGAAAAGCTTCCATTGTTCTTGCCATGTGAATGTTTAGAGTGCTGTTAATCATATCCAAGTGCATTTATATGTCATTTATTATCTGTTGCATTACCTAGTAGATTTATGGATATATCTAGCTATTAGAAATGAGGAAAGCCATGCAGCATATACTTAATTGGATGTGGCTTATTTCATTTAATATCATTGTTTCCCAGTCTTTCCATTTCTTCAGGATTGGGGTAATGCCATTTTTTTCCAATGGAAGCGCAGAATTCCATCAATACAAGAGAATTCAAGCACCAGAAATTAATCCACACCAACAGGTATATAATCTTTGATAAGGAAGCCAGAAACACAGGATAGAAGAAAAACACCCTCTTCAAAAAGATGTGCTGGTAGAATTGGCTGTACACAGGCAACTGAAGTTATATCCTTATATATCCCCCTATACCAGAATCGATTCCAAATGGATCAAAGACCTCAATGTAAGTCCAGATACCTTGAAAACGTTAACAGGAGGAGTTAGGTGGAAACATGCGGGCTCCTTGGCACAGGTCAAAACTTCCAAAGTAAGTCTGGTAAATGGGATTACATCAAACCAAATCAATCATTTGTCAGACTCAAAAGCCATGGAAAAAAGATAGTGTAGCACAGATTTATTAGGAAGCAAAGCTACAGATGAGCGTCTCAGCCAAAGCCTTTCTCCCTTTTCTAACTAGGTTATTTATAGTGGGTTTACATGAATGTAAGAGTTTTCTGGTGGGGATGAGTAAGAAAATAACTAATGCTAAAAGAGAGATAGTATGTGAACTGAGTTGTAGCTGGAGAAAGGGAGGGACTAAGGGGGGGATCTAGTTCAAATCCTTGGCTTGGTGCCAGTTTAGTAAGGTATAGCTGCACCAGGGAAGGGGGGTAAAACAGGAGTGGTTATTAAAAAAGCACTGGTCTGAAACCTCAAAATAAGGACCACAGTCTGTGTGGACCAAGCGGTCTCTAACATGAGGTTCTTTTTAAATTAACAAGCACGATTTTAGATTTTTGCAGAGTGGGATGATGCATAGTTACAGACGAAGTCTGATATGTCAGGTAATCCAGTCTGCTCTTTCACATGTTACCCAATAGCCAGGTTTCAGCACAAATGACTACAATGAGATTGTCCAAATTATACTGTGACTTTTACCTCTCATGAATCAAAATTCTGTCTAATAATTTCTGTCTTCCAGATGTTTTCACATTTCTCATGATATTTTCTACTATTTTGTCTTCATTATTAATGCTCATACTACTTTTTTGTTGTTGTCTTGTGTTCGTATGCCATTTTTAGGGCTTGAACTCAATGTTTAATGGTCTCCCTTGTGTTTTTGCTCATAGCTGATGACACGCTATTCCTTGAGCCACATCCACACCTTCTTCCTCTTGCTGGATAACTGGAGATAAGTTTTCATATTTTTGTCTGTTTGGACTGATATTGAGCTAAAATTTTCAGGTGTTAGCTTCCTGAGTTTCTATGATTCTACACATGAACAACTAACACCAAGCTTTGCTATACCATTATTTTAATTATGTCTTAGAAGAAAGTGGAAGAATATTGGTGTTAAGTGTGCAATTTTCAAATACAAGTTTGAATCTACTTGATATAATGTAACTGTTATCAATTTTAACAGTTAAATCAATGAATATTACACATTCTCAAAGAAATATAATTGAAAAAAATGCATAATCATTTTCTTTAAACAAGTAATGGAGCTATGAACTTCTTTCACTTTACAATTCATGTTTTATATAACTTTAATTAGCAGACTTCCATGACTAAAAGTAAATATATTAATTTTATACTACAAGAAGCAAAGTGATTATAGTTAAGAATAGATATTTCATCACAGCCAGAAGAAAAGTTTTTGAGCATTCTCCCTATAAAGAAATGTTACATGCAGAAATTAATGGATATGGTGTGGCTTGATCATTAAACAATATATAAATGAATGGGATTATCACTCCATACTTCATAAATGTGTAAAAAATAATTATGTTATTAGGCGCCAGTGGCTCATGCTTATAACCCTAGCTACTGAGGAGGCTAAGAGGTGAGATTCATTGTTCAAAGCCAGCCTAGGCAGGAAAGACCGTGAGACTCTTACCTACAAAGACCCACCAGAAAACTGGCTGTGACTCAAGTGGTAGAGCACTAGTCTTGAGCTGAAGACCTGACGGACATCATCCAGGTCAAGATTGCAAGCTCCATGACCAACAAAAATTAAAAATAAACAGTTACAAATAAACAAATATTTTGGCTAAATGTTAAAATATGTATTATAAGACTTTTAGATCCTCACTAGATATACTAGTTGTCATTGAATCAATTGTGTAAATCACATATTTCTCACTCAATTAATATTTGTATGTTTATATACTTATATGCCATAAGTATAATTAACTGATACGTGATAGGCAGTGTTGTTTTAGGAATCTCCCTTGGCTTTCTAATATTAACTCTTCTACCCTAAAATAAATATGCCCTCCAACTTTGTAAGAGGTTTCATCTCATTGAAGCATAAAAGTATAAACCATAATCATTTTTTGGAACAACTGCAACATTTTGCATGCATTTCACTTAGTTTAAGAACCAAAACTTTCAAGTCATCTTAACTGTACAAGTAATAACAAAATGTCTTCTGATCTTTTCAGTCTCTTAAGAGATGAAAACCTTTAATTATATATCTATTTTTTTCTGCCTAACATCCTGCTCCTTAGGAAGATCTTTTATGCAACCTTGTTTTCCTGATTAGAAGACAGGAATAAAGGCAATAATGAAAATAGAAGAAAAATATTTGAAAACAATGATATAACAATCGCAGACACTCCTGTTTTCACTGGTTTCAATGAGAATATACGTTAAAGTATCACGTTTTTGTTATCATTTAAGAGCAATAATTAAACTTCAATTAGCAGTGAAGAAGGGAACAGAAAACTGAAGGCAGCTTGACTTTGAACAATCCAAAATAAGTAAAATGCTTTTAACTTGTTTTTCTATGTAGTTGCCAAAATAATAGAGAGCAACACCCAAAGTCAAGAAACACCTAAGTCAAAGCAGTAAACGTTTGTCTATAAAATAATGGTGAGGGTCTGACTCTTTCAAAGTCAGGTTTGCAAAAAGGAAAAGTGTATTTGCATTAGTGTGAACGATAAAAAATATAAAAATCCTTTATTAATGTTTTACATATCTAGACTAGGTCTTCTAATGTTGGAGAAGAGGAAAGATATGAAAAAGTTCAAGACTGTTTGACTATTCCCCAAGATCATTCTTGTTTATCAGCTATAGCAATGCCTTGGTTATTCTTAGTATTATGCTTGTTTACATTTAGAAGCATTATTTGTTGCTGGGTTATACGCTGCAAACCCTTGAGTATTAATAAAGTAATTTCCTAAGAGATGAAATTAGCTGTGTAAACAAAGCTAAAATGTCACAGACTTAGCATAGTGGAAACTATTTTCTATATCACAACTATATCACAATCTGTAGGTGTTGATTTTGTTTCCCATTGTTCCATGGGACCCATTTTTGTTAACTTCTTTTTCACCATCTGGTGATCCTATAACATCCTATACCATCCTGGGATTGCTTATCTTTACTGGATTCTCTAATTTCTGTTGGAAAGTTAGGAAGGAGAGAAGATCGAGTTACTGTTTCGGTTTTACCTTATTTTTTTATTACTTTAGAAATAGTAAATCAAAATGACATAAATTATCTTTATAATAATAGGAGACAGATTTCATTTCTATATTCTTACCCTAGACTTCTACATAACTTTTGAACTTAGTGATCCCCAAATGTGAAAATGAATATAGGGAGCTTCTTGTTTAAATATTATTTACTAATTCAAGACTTCATTAATGCAAGGCCCTTAGTAGTATGTACATCATACATGTGTACAAAGCTGGTGGCAACTTTTTTATTCTCAGAAACTAGGACATGTGGTATCCTTGTAGTTGCATCAGGAAAAGGTTGTAGTTGAGTTAGCTTACCAAACCAAATCTGCTGTAAAATATTTCTACAAGATAATTGGCTCGAATAATCCATATTTATCATTTACATTTCTAAAGGACAGAAATCTAAAATATGTCTCACTAGATTAAAATTGAGCCCCCTACAGAGCTAAAATACTTTTCAGGTGATTCTAGTGGAAAAAGCATTTACTTCCAGGTCCACTTTCCAGAAACTTCAGAATCTCTGTTCTTGTCTTTTCCTTTATCTTGTAATGTAGCATCTTTACATCTTCCTGATGATTCTTACCTAATGATGTCCTTTCCGAACTACAGCTGGGACTTTTGAGTATACTTTGCCCATCTGATAATTATTCAAATTTGTGTTCTTTGGGTAATGAAAGGTGATTATTTTACAACCTTACATATAAAATGTAAATCAACATTTGATGGATTAGATATTTCGGGACTATAGATATTTTGGAAAGGTATTTTACTGCCTACCACAATGAGTGTGTAAGCACTCTTTCTACAGATTATAACCTGTTATGCTTTCATTAATTTTGAACAACATATTTCTTTAATAAAATATAACTAGAAAAAATTGGGCTCCTGAAAGCATTTAATCCTGATTAAAAATTGTCATGTACTAGAAATCTTAAATGTCAGACAGCAGCTCCTGAATCAGTTCTGACATTATCACTTTTTGTATATTCTGCTTACAATCTTCTCTTTTCAAGAGCATTTGATTGTTATCATTTTGGAATTATGGTTAATAGTTATGTGACTGCTATTTTTAAAGAATGCACCAATACTGGTTCTCGTCTTTTAACTTGTTTATGTGTAATCTATTTCTGAAAGAAACATAGCTATTTGAATTACATGAACTGCTTATTGACGAGTGGAGAGGAAAAGAAGGAAAAAGATGTCCCTGTGTGTATGTCATGTTGAAAATGTACCTAAAAGCTATTTATCTTAACATCATATATTTTTCATTTTGTTTGGATTCTGATAAAATTTAGCCTCTCAACTCACACAAAGTTAATGCAGTCTTATTTTATGCCTACCGAGAGCAAACAACAAATTACTATATATTTTAAATTTTTTAATGTTAAAATTATTATTTATTAAAAAACAATATTTTTAAAAAATTAGCTAAGGCAAATTGTTTATTAGATTTTTAGAGTCGTGTTCAGACTCTATTTTTGAAGCCAGAAAGGAGAAAAATCATGTTTTTCTTCTTCCTTGAGCCACTCTGATTTATTTCATCTATTTCTGAAAGAATAAAATTCTGGCTTTGAAGCCTTTTGCTTGATATCCACATGTGTCATTCTTCCTTTATTAATAGGAGAATTTGGAGAAAGGATGAAAATTCTCACTAAAAAAAGGAGAAGAGGAAAAGAGAAGCGAGAAATCTAGATATTTTGTTCTTCTTCATCTCAATCACAAGTTCTTGATAATGATTGTGGAAGTTAGATACAGTGCTCTAGATTGATTAAACACATTTATAGAAAAAGTTAACCCCAGCCGGGCGCTGGTGGCTCACGCCTGTAATCCTTGCTACTTAGGAGGCTGAGATCTGAGGATCGCGGTTCAAAGACAGCCAGGGCAGGAGAGACTGTGAGACTCCTATCTCCAATAAACCACCAGAAAACCGGAAGTGGCACTGTAGCTCAAGTGCTAGAGCGCTCACCTTGAGCTGATGAGCTGAAGGAAATCGCCCAGGGCCAGAGTTCAAGCCCCACGACCGACAAAAAAAAAAAAAAAAAAGAAAAAGTTAACCCCTCAAGTGATCACATAGAGAATGCTTATTTACATAAAAAAGGTAATAGCATCAAACAGGAAGTGTTATATATTTGTTTAGTTCTTGTTCAGTATTTCTTAAATTCTGATGTGCTGTAGTCATACAAGAATGGTAAGAAACTAACATTAATATCACATTCTAATATTCGCTTAATTCTTGCTGTGTTTGAGTTTTGCCTCATTTTACATGCTATATTCTTCCAGTATATAAGTTGAAAAAAGATTCCCTCTGGAAATATGCTATTTTTATAGCTAAGGGAAAAGAAGTTAGCTCTTAGACACAAACAATGGGATAGAAATCTTCCCCTAGAAATAGCCTTTAACCACTTCTGGTTCATTTTTGTAAGCCGAAGTAAGTCACATGACCCATCTCAACATTGCAGAGTAGAGGTAAATCTCACCTACAGGAAGCTGATGCAGGGCAGACTAATATGCCAAGATATGCAACACTTGTGATAAAGAGGAAAAAGAAAAGAACTATAATACAATCAGTCATACTTGCCATCACATGTCTCTGCAGGAAGGAAAGTATTATGTACCTTTGTTCCTAAAACTACTGGTATCTTCAAATCATGTCTTTTATGCTTCCATGTTACTGGAAGTAGAGAACATCTTAATACTGAGACAGCATAAAATCTCAAAGAAAGCTGGACTAATCATTTCAACACTACATTTTGTTCTGCTAGGACATGAAACCATTTTATAGACAATACTTTATACTGGTAACTTTTTTTCCAGAACTAGATTTTGTTAATACATGTAACTATCCACCAGAATAAATGTCTTCATTTATCTGCATCTTGTGCAGACAGCATTTCAAGTAGATGTGGGAGTTCGTCAGTAGCACTTTTTAAAAATGCAAAAAAATGTGGACTGGGAGCCAATATACATATTTTTCCAACATCACCTTCCACATCCTCCTTCTTCCTTTCTAGGAAATATCCCCAATCAATTAAAAAGGCTTCGATTTTCGGCTCTTGAACTTGAAAGTGGAAGCAGAAAGTTATGGATATCGGGGAAGACTTTTTATGTTTTTTTTAATATAATAATATAACATGCAACATCCCTATGAGTCCTGCAGGTCTTAACACTGTACTTCTGTGAGCCACTTGAACCCTGCTTAGGATCACATTTCTAACAGTGTACACTCAGTATATGTAATGTGTATGTTCATTTATCTTTATATGAACACGAGTTAAAAATCTGGGCTACAGCTTAAATTTTACACTCACAAAAATGGTTGTAGTTCAAAAGTTGATACCCCTGGAGAAATGAAACTTAAGAATGCAAAGGAGTCTGGGAAGTTCAGTTTGCATCCAGCTTGGGCAAACAGTCTTTGAAACACTATAATTAACCAGCCAAAAGATGCATTAGAAGAATGGCTCAAGGGGCTGGGAAGGTGGCTCAGTGGTAAAGCGCTTGCCTTGCATGCATAAGGCCCTGGGTTCAATCCTCCGCACCACATAAGCAAAAAGAAAAAGGCTGGAAGTGGCGCTGTGGCTCAAGTGGTAGGGCGCTAGCCTTGAGCTGAAGAGCTGAGGGATAGCGCCCAAGCCCAGAGTTCAGGCCCAACGACCAGACCAAAAAAAAATAAAAAAGAAGAATGGCTCAAGTGATGGAATACTAGTTATGAGCAAGATTTCTGAAGAAGAGCTTGAGCTTTTTGCATACATATATACATACAAATACGCACATACACACAGAGGCACTTATATGATCAAACACACATATGGAACAACTCTCAGATTCTGTACAAAAGTTAGAAAATATGCCCTGAGTAAGACTAAAATCAAGTGATAACTTTTAATATTAGAAAGTCTTCAAGTGAAATTTCCCCAAAAGCTTGAGAATATTACGTAGGTGGGAACAAAAATAGTAAGAAAGTCAAGTCATCATTAATAAAGGGATAAAGGGATCGGATCCAGGAAGGAATGAATCAGAGACCCCTTCACGTGCATCTGAAAATGTTCATATTCTTTTTCATATATTAGAACATCTTTGAAAATAGTACATGAACAGTCTGAGCCATCAGTCTAGTGTAAAATATTATTCCAGAAGTTCAGAATTGCTAGTCTGTATGTAGATTAAATAAACTGACAAACTATGGTAGGACAATGTGATACAAGCCAGGAATTCTATTACTCAGACTTAAACAGGTAAATAGAGAGTGGAATGACATAGTTATACTTTCACTGGACTAGGTAGTATAATTTTGTCTCAATAAAACAAACCAAGAAAGGAATAAAAAATAAGTCAGAAAGGAACACACAGTTGGAAGTTTGGGCTAATTTTGTCATTATGTTTTGAGAAGTCAAGTTTCCTATTGAACTGCAACTCATATATAATCCTCATTTGTGTTTAAATATCGTCTTCATTACAGAACATTACTAGATGCAAAAGAGCTCATGATTCCCAACCAAGAATTTGAAAAAGCAATAATCATTCTGTTAGATTCCAAAGAAATGATGAAGGATTACAAAAGCTTAAGCCTAGAGAAATAGGAAAGTTCATTTAATGTAGGACTTTGTAGACCTGGCTAAATAAGAATTTAGAGTTAAAATAAATATTTTTGTTTGTAATTTAATATACTATAGGATACTATAAAATTGTTTTTAAGTAGAAGATTTAATTTACAAATTCACAAATGATTCTGGCATTCTATTTGCCTAAAATATTCTTTCAAGTGAGGTATAATTAGAACTTAGTTAATAGTTAATTTCAACAGTTCATAAGTAACATGATAATGTGAATAATCTAGATAAAGTTGTCAACAAATTGATGCTATTAATTTATGAATTTAGCAAAAGAGCAATTTTTTGAGACTTTGGTGTTACATGTTATGAAAAGAGTAATTGTGTGACACCTTTTTTTCTACAATACATAACACAGGAAGAAATTTCTTTAATTATGTACCTCTGCATACAATGAGAAAAATGATAGGCTTAGAGTCTGTTTTTATTTTGTTTTTGTTGTTTGGTTTGTCTTAGGACTTAACTTCTAGGCCTGGGCACTGTCCCTGAGCCTGTTTTTGCTCAAGGCTACTGCTCTACCACTTGAACCTCAGTGCCACTTGTGTCAGGCTTTTCGTGGGCAGTTTATTGGAGGTAAGAATCTGATGAAACTACGTTCCTGGGTGGGATTTGAACCAGAGTTTCAGATCTTAATATTCAGACATTCAGATCTCCTGAATATCTATGATAGATAAATTATATAACTATAAATAATATTTGCAAGTGCTCTGATCTTAAGAATAACACTGGGTGGAAAATGATGCAGCAAAGTTTAGTGTAGGGTTCTTTCCACAATACGAAGGGCATCATATTAGCAGAAGTTTAGTATTTTTTCACAATAGTTATATGCTTGTCATGCTGTGAATTTAAGGAATTTTAAGGTGCACATTACAAGTTGGAAATTGTTGAGCTAGGATGACTTTATGGCATAAAACTTGGGATTGATGGCCATAGAAATAATGGCTTACTTTGATGAACAAAAGTTTACTCTAGAGGAATTAATATAGATACTTCATAGTTTTACCTTCTACCATACTGTGGCTAGTTTTTCTCTTGAATTTAAATATGTAATGCCACATTGAAAACTGGACCTATTGCAAAATTAAATAAATGCAAACAGGTACTCTTTTGAATGTCTCTAGTATGGCATGTTCAGAATTTGAAAATGAGTAGTTAGTAATAATAGGAATGTTGAAGAACACATATACTCTGCCCTCTTAAACAATTATTCAGTTTGAAAAGTTAGGAGTTTCCATACAATTGAACTATTTCTGTTTTAGTATGAGACAATACTAAAATAATGTTTTTTTTCCAAATAATGGCAAGTATATTCTGAAAATATTGTATAGTTTCATAATATTCAACATGATGACCCTCTGATAAAGGGGTAATTAATTCAAATTAGCAGCCAAAATGTTAATTTTTTAAAAAGGTAATACACATAGAATAATATTTACTATACCAATACAGTGAAATTATATTTTATGCAGCTCATTTTTAATTTAATTTTATTATCAAGGTGATATATATAAGGGGTTGCAGTAATTGTAAGGTAGTGAATACATAACATGTTGAACTTTTTACCCGCTCCCTCATTTTTCTCACAGTTTTCCTTCACCCCTATACCTCTCATAAGTTGTAATGTAAAATTCCAACATGTTGTTTTTGAGTATTGCTATTACATTGGTTTGCCCTTTGTTCTTTGTCTTGTCATTTCATTGTTCCTCTTCCCTTGCCAAATTAAGATAAATGTATATACAATACACAGGATACTGAAATCAAATATAACAGGGGATAAACCAAAGAGAAAACACAAAAGAAAAAAGAAATCACATAGTACATTAAAAAGAACAACCAGAAACAGAAAATTCTGTTCCCATATCCAGGAGCTCATTTTGCTCATCATCCTCTTATATGGTCATACAAACATAGTTATTGAGCAATTCTGCTCAACTGCTAGGACTATCCTAGACATTTCCAACTTATTACAAATGAGGAAACCACGGAATCTGTTTCTTTGTGTCTTGTTTATTTTACTTCGTAGGATTTTTCCAAGTCTTTCCAGTTCCATATGAATTTGAAGTATAGAATTCCACTGTGCATACATAAAACACATATTGTCAATTCATTCATCTACTGAGTGGCATATTGGTTTAAAACATGACTGCATATAAGTATCACTTAGTGTCATTCAAAAATGAGAGATGCCACTTCCCCAGACATTCTAAAAGCATGATTTCTAAGTAAGATAGGATTTTATGGTGGTACGAGTTTTGAGATATCTGGATGAGTCTCATGTATATCTTGCACTGATTTAGGTAGGAAGATATCCAATATCATAGAGGATAAAAATGGTAGTGTCAAAAATATTTCCTTTGAGAAAGATATAGGAGGCTGCCAGAAGTATAAAGTAGTTCATATAATTTTGAAGAATTTAGAAATGCAAGCTTATGTATGTCTCTTTAAATAACAATTATGTAAGTGGAAGGGCAAAAGAAGGGGAAGAGAAGAAAATGACCTACAGCAGATCATTGTCTCAAGATAGAGTATAAAAAGACATAATCTATAACTTTCAAGTTAAAGAGACACCAATAGAATACATCCCTCTTAATTTAGGTACATGCAAAATAATTACTTGGCTTTTTCCTATTTTAATGTTCCAAAACAATTGAAGAATTATAGAAAAGTTATGTGATTGCCACTGCTTCAACCTGAACACTAACTGTGATGAGCCCCTTTTTCTCACTTTGCAGTTGGAAAATAGTCCCTAGATGATGATGTTGTGGCTGATTAGAGTCAGAGTTAGGGGCTTGTACTTGTACAATTATCCCAGAATAGGTTAAAGCAGTTTTCCCCCCAAGATATCCAAGTAGATTGTCTGTATCTGTACTTTGAACACACCCTCACACCTGAGCACATTATTTGAAATTATACTTCAGTATTTCTTGGCATATTCTGCTTTGTGCCCTTGTCTTCTTTGCGCATTCCTTTTGAGCTCATAGTTGCTCTATTTCCATTTCATCTGTATAAACTGCTAAGAAAATTGTTCAACTACCACTTCTTCTTTGCACATGCCCAGTCTATGTATGAAGGTACATTGTCCATGTTAAGCAATAGGGTAGTACTCACTCTCTGAGGAGAAAAGTTCCACAATATGACCCTATGTCCACATTAGAGTGTGTAGAATTTAAAGCATTTTAAGACAAACTGTCATATTGGAATTGAAAGGCTCCTTATGGACATTTTCTTGGAGCTCATTAGTTTTCCCAAGAGAAATATAAATACCCACAAAATCTGGATTAATATTTTTAATGTTACCACTGTGCAGGCATCCATATTAAAAATTTGCACAAATAAAGAAACAAAAAAACTAAACCATAACCGGTAGATTGACTAGATGCTTATATCAAATTTTGGAATAGATTTTGGAAGTATTGCAAATTCCCAACCAGTGTGAATTAACTTCCTCTCTCCCCATAACTACACGCAAATATTTGAGTGTGAACAGAATTATGTCAAGTAATATACTGTAAATGTTACTGCAATATCATGTGTATATCTAAAATTCCCTTGAAATAATAGATTCTACATTCTATTGAAATATTACTTATTCTATTCTAGGAAACTTTTGGAACAATAACCTGTATATCTTTGAAATGAAAAAGGTCAAAAAATAGCATAAAAGTTTTAGAGTAAGTCTGTCTTCAGCAATATATATATAATATGTAGAAAGACATACATTTTTAGAGATTAGTTGTCATCAGAAATATATACATAAATCTGAATTTATGTGTAGAACGATGTATATTATAGTGAAACAAAAATCTTAAAACATAATTAAAATTTAAAAACTACATCCAACCAAGCGCCAGTGACTCACACCTATAATTTAAGCTGTTCTGGGTAATGAGATCTTAGAATTGTGTTCGAAACTTGCCCAGACAGGAAAGTACTTGTTAGGGGGCTGGGAAGGTGGCTCGGTGTTAGAGCACTTGCCTTGCATGCATGAGGCCCTGGGTGCGATTCCTCAGCACCACATAAGCAAAAAGAAAAAAGCTGGAAGTGGCTCTGTGGCTCAAGTGGTCGAGCTAGCCTTGAGTTGAAGAGCTGAGGGACAGCGCCCAGGCCCCACGATTGGAACACCCCCACACACTAAAAAAGTACTTGTTAGATTCTTATCTCCAATTAACCACTAAAAACAGGAATTCCCTCTATGCTTCAAGTTGTAGAATGCTGGCTTTGAGCATAAAAAGGCTTAGGGATAATGCCCAGGCCTTGCAAACAACAACAACAAAATATATCACATTAATTTCACAAAAGCACCTTTTAACTGCTGTGAACATTTCTTAGAAACATGAATGCATACCCCTGGAAAATGTTAAGTAAAAAGTAAAGAATATTTACATTTATGTTAAAGACATGACTATTTAGTTTGTTTAAGATATTTAGGTAATAATTAGGAATTAAGAATAATGATAATATATTGGGACTGGTCTTTTATTCTATTTTACTATAGTAATAAAGTGATATTTGTAATGATTGTATAAAAATACTCTTGTTTAGTATTTGAGTTATAATAAGTACTAAACATTTTTAATTGATTTCCAAAACAAATCATTTTCTTAATGGTATCAATTCTTTTGTAATTTCAAAACAATTAAAAAAATTAGTCCAAGGGTTTGCTCCAAGGCTATGTTTGTTTTCTTGTTCTAGTTTTTATATGTTGGTAGAAATTAAAATTCCAAAAATTTATTGGATATTGGTATTCAGGAACATCTTCATAGGTACTAGTATTGGAGTCGCTTAAGTGGAATTGTTTTATTTCATTTGATATTTTCACAAATAAATCAAGTTGATTATGTATTTTGTTTCTCTTCATTGCTATTGGATCTTACCTTGAGAATAATTTTTTTCCTAGCAAAGTAGAAAAAAGCAATTGGATTGAGGAAGTGACATATGACTTTCATAGAATGCAGATGCATAGATTTGTGTCTTCTGTCATTTGCTAAAAGTTTCTTCCGGAAAAGTTTATCAATTACTTATAAGATATGCATAACTCCTAGATATTACAGGTATCACATACACTTTTTGATTGAGTTATCTCTGTATGAACTCAAAAAAAAACGAACCAAAAACACTCAAAATACACAGAAATCACATCTTTGTTTTAAATGCTGTAGTTTACAAAGAATTTTTAGCCAACACTGAAAACAACTTTTTAGGTATTCTGCAATTGGTGTGAAGAATTTTAACAATAGTTTTCTTTTTTTGCTGCCATGAAATTCACATGCAATATATAATCTCCTTTTATTGTATACATTTTAGTGCTTTGGAAGTAAATTGTACAATAATAGGTTTTCCAAGCCTAATTTTCACAAACTTGCATTTCTTCAAATAGAAATGCTGTAAATTTTAGAACAGACATTAAAATAGATATAAAATTCACTTACAGAAATTTGTCCAGCATACATCATCTATAGTGTGTCTTTTCAAATTTGTTTTTGGGGATTATTTCCAGGGTCTCACACATACTACTCAAGTGCACTGTCAATGAACTACATTCCCTGTCCAAACAAGATTTTTACTTCTCTTTAATACATACATAGAAGTGTACTGGCTGGATCATATACAATTCTCTTTGAACTTTTGAAGACTTGAAATCTTGCTTGCTAAAATGATCCCAGTATTATACTAATCATTCTCCTATGTAGAGCTTATCATTTTGTCCACAAATGCATTATTATATTTTGTGTCATCTTTATATATTAGGGTCAGACTAGTGAGTTTTCTTTGTCTTTTTTCTTAGATACTAAAGAGGAACTTATTTCATATGTTCCTTCTATTGACTATTAATTTACATATGTTCTTCAAAGAAATATCTTATTCAGGAAAAAATTTATATAGAATTAGAAGATATAAAAATACTTAAGATTCATAATCACTGTAGCATTAACATTGTAGCATTAACAAATATGTTCCCTGTATCTGTTGGATATGTTTTCACTTCTGTTAACAAATATGTTCCCTGTATCTGTTGGATATGTTATCACTTCTGTTATAGTGTCCTTTGAATTATGAAATGCTATCACTTGATATAATTCAGTTTATTCTTGCTTTTCTTTAGCCATTAATGTTTTCCATATCAAAGTTTTAGAAAACTTTACTGATGCAATGTCATGAATTTTTACATTTATGTTTTATAGATTTTAACATCTCACATTTAGTTTGATAATCAATTTTTTATTTTAAATTTTTGTATAAAGATGGAGGTAGGATGGTGCCTGAGGCTCATATCTGTAACCCTAGCTACTGAGGAGTCTGAGATCTGAGGATCACACTTTAAAGCCAGCCCGGGCAGGAACGTCCATGAGACCCTTAAATCCAATAAACCACTAGAAAACCAGATCTGGTGTTGTGACTCAAGCGGTAGAGCACTCGCATTGAGCGGAAGAGCACACAGACAGCGCCTAAGCCGAGTTCAAGCCCCATGGATGACAAAAAACAAAACAAAACAAAAAAGTATTGAGGTAGTAGTCTAAGATCATTCTTTAAATCTCGAGAGACAATAGTGCCAATACAACATTTAAGATTTTATTTTTATTTCATAAAGTCATAGGATAGTTTTCAAAATTTACTGACCATAAAACTAAGAATTTATTTTTGACAAATCTGTTACATTCTTCTATGTATCTGCTCTTATAGTAGAACTATTTTGTCTTCACTACTAAACATGGTAAAAAGATTCAAAGCTAGTATGAAGGCTGAAGCAACAACATTTTACAAGATTGTTCTGACTGACCTGTATTCCTTGAATTTACATAAGAGTTTATTGAGCAGGTGGACCAATATTCTACAGAGATATCTAGATGTTTGATAGTCACTCATATTTTGTACCTTGTAAAAACACAAGACCCCAGATATATATAGAGAGAAATGTCTTTAGAGAATATTTGATACAACTAAAATTAATTTAGAAATGAGTTAAGATTTAGATAATGCTGTAGCATAATAAATCTGAATGACAACAACTTGAGCTGTACAACAGAGGAGAGAGAGAGGGGAAAGAATGATGGACCATGTAGGAGCTATGTATCATTGCTTTTGTGTTTCAAAAAACAGAAAGACTTCAGAGAAGAGAAGGAGAAAATAAAGTGTCCTAAGTCAAGTTTCTTTTTAATCCATCTAATAGTTTGGACCAAAAGTCAGCGAAAATGGGACAAAACAAAATAGAAATTAAAGCATTGTATATACCTGTTACAATGTAAGGATATTATAATAGGAATATGATAATTAATTCCCAAAGAAATAAGAGAAAGAATAGCTAAACTATAAAGGAAAAAAAATGAAGAGAGAAAAGAAGCAAAGTAAAACCTTTATCAATAACAATCACAAGAGTTTGGAAGTGGAAAGGCAGTGGAAATATTCTAAGTAACAATAAAAATTGCTAGAGTGGATAGAATATGGATCACATTTTATCATATATAATTTTGAAAAAACATACTAGGAATGAAAGTTTCAAAGTCATGATTTAAAACACTATTTGGATTATAACTAGGCAGTATAGCTCAGCGGTAAAACATTGGCCTTGCATGTGTGAAGCAGTGGTGTGACCTCCCAAACATTACAAAGTACACACAAAGTACACACACACACACAAACCACATAAACACACATATACACACCACATACACATATTTGGAATATAGATTTTATCGTATTAAACGGAGGAAATTATCACAAATAGTAGAAGTATGTTCTATTGAATCATAATATTGCTCGTACAATTTAAAAGTTTAGTAGAAATAAAATAGTCACAATATACTTCGATTTTAATAGCTTAAGTAAATTGAAAATTAACAGAAGAAATGGGAACCTTTGCAAATAATTTAAATAATAAACATTTTGAAACATGTGTCCTTCTATTTTGAAAAAAGATTGATGTTACTGGTGTGTTAACTCAAGATTTAGAATATGATAGCAAGGTGCTGTATATAACAGTAGCGGTGGCTATACCTCTAATCAGTTCACCCTGAATAGTTTTATAATAAGGTCACAGAGTTTCCCAGTCTCTCCCGAATTACAAACTCTATCTACACTTCCCACCAGAGCTAGAAAATGGATGCCACAAATCACCATGCCGAGCTCAAACTTTTTTTTAATTCAAGTAAAAATATTTCCAAAAAGTGACCAAATAATGGAGCCTTTCTTAATATGCGCTTTTTAAAAATACAGTAAGTATTTGTTACCTGGACAAATATGTTTATAAGTATAAGAAAATAAATTTATTTAACATCATTAACCATATAAAAAATAAGAAAACAATTTTTAAATAGTCACACGTTAAATATTATAAAAGCAAAATATATGTGTCTGAATAATTTACATGTATAAAAATCATGTAAAAATAAATTAACTAATTCTACAACTCTGAAAAAAATGAATTATCCTAAAGAAACAAATGAAAACATTTAAGCCCAAAATTTGAAATTTAGAAAATAAAATGAAGTGTACTCTTTAGATGACTTAATTAAGTGTAAACTCTCTGTATATCAATTTTATAATAAAATTGTATGAACAAAGAAAGCAAAAGTACCCAATGATCAATAGCAACAGCAAAAGCATCAGTAGTTCTTGTTTTGAGTGTACAAAAATATCGGTGGAAGATATAACAATGTTCCTTCCCTAAGAAATGTATTCACGACCTCATTTATGTAACTTTAACCCTTGTGTATATTACCATTACAGTAAAATTAAATTGAAATTAAAAATAAACCAAAATATATACCAATTAAGAATTCTTAGAAGCCATTGGTTAAAAACTTTCTAAAAAACTTCCTTAAATACCCAAGGAATATACTTTGATGATACTATTTAAATACTTCAACTTCAGCAGAAAAGTAAAAAGTTTGAAGTAATAAATCAGAATATATTACTATTAAAATAGTCATAAGATGAATTTATAGTGATATTCAAATATGTAAGAAATGAGGCAATTTGCCATTCATTTGCACTTAATAAATAAAGAATTTTCTAGGTCTTTTTAAATTATCATAAGTTTAATGAAAAAACTATTCTGTCACATCATATGATAATCAGATAAAGCTGATATTAGAGCAAAGAACAGATTGTACTAAGTTTTTGAATGTTCATGTATATACTTATTTTGGTTGTGGGAAATTGTGGGTATTTCAACTTGTGGTATATTTTTCTTGCTAGGCCAGCGTCATATCAGTGGTTAATTTTAGGATAGGGGTTTTCTTTCCACAAGAACATGCACCTGATTTGTCCTTTTAGCATTCCCATCATCAATGGCATCAGAGTTGCACACCAACTTGTCTAGCCTGCTACCTTGACTGGCCTGGATCCGCAGTCCTTCCAATCTTAGTAACTAGATAGTGAAGGATGGTGGAAATGATCCAATGCACCCAGCTTAGATTGAGAAGGAATTCCACTAAACTTTTGGCCTGGGTTCTGTTCTCAAGCCTCCTCAGTAGGTAAGAGTATACATGGGAACCACTGGTACCAAGCAGTAACTATTTTAAAGCAATTAGACATGTATATGACTTAGGCTTGTGATTACCTCAGGAAATGAATAAAAGAGCAGTGAAGCATAGAGGACAGCCAGAATTTTAACTAGGTACTCAGAGGCTGAATAAGCTTAGCTAGCTACTCGGAGTCTGTTCAAAGCCAGTCCAATCATGAAAATACAAGCGATTATCTAAAAATAAAAACAGAAGTGGCTGAAGTGGTAGACCACTATCCTTGGGCACAGAAGCTGAGTAATAGTTCCCAGGCACTATCAAGCCTCAAGAATGATGAATGCATGCATAAGCACATGCACATGTGCGTTTGCATACTCGCATGCACATGAACACACACACACAAATGAGTATTCCAATGTGAAGTTCTTTACTTTTTACCTTGCTATACTTTATTTCCCTGTATTAGTTCACAAATTAACAAAATCAGCTAAGGACCTATTTACATAAAATTCATCATGTTTCTCTAAAATCTACTCTCTTTTTGGAAGCCTGCATTTATTTGACCCAAAAGTAAATTATTCAAGAAGTCAATTCATCACTCTCAAGTCTACAGTATTTAGATGATTGTTTAGGTTCCTCCTAGCAATATGATTTTGTGAAATCCTGTATCAAGTAATATATTTCTTTCACTAGAAGGGAAGCCTCTGTCAAATAATTAATAATAGGGTTTTCTCCTCTTGGCATGCATCTGTAGTTATATTATCTTCATATATTTCATGATCTGTGTATGACAAAACTACCGTGAAAGTAAAAACACCCTTCTCAACGCTTAGCATTTGTATGCCATTCATAGACATGAAGGTGTTTAAATGTTACTGAAATTACTTTGGAATAAATAATGTTCACCCTATCTTGAGAAAGAGGAATTGTTTTCTCAGCACTTTAGGTAAGAACTTGAGGGAAAGAAACAAAAGGAAAAGTAAGGAACAACTCAACACATACATTCAAATAAAACAAAACAAGAAAACACAAATTAATTCAGTACTCAAGTACCTGCAGGAAATGCAAAGATTTAAAAAATCAGATATGACAAGCTTTTGAAAATACTGACTACATGGGAGTGCACTGTTGTGAGAAGAGTGGCTAAAGCCCAGACTAGACAGAAAGATCTATACATAATACCATGCACTTATTATTCTAAATTAAAAGAAGAATAATATAAAGTGGACTGAGGCCAAGATCATACACAAGTAGGAAGCCAGTTTCTATCTGAAAAATAATCAGGATAATTTAGGGCTGGGCACCTGACCAAGTGGTAAGAACACCTATTTAGGGGGCACAAGACACTGAATTCAAACTGTAATATTAGAGGTATTAAAGAAAAAATGCTATGATTTTAAATAATTGGAATAATTGTAACACTTGAGTGTTTGAATCGAGAAAAATCCATGAGAGAGATAGAATGAACCCACGTTCCAATGCTTTCTAATTAAGTGATAATGTTTAGTGGTACTTCAGACAAAACAGAGTTACCTTGCAAATGAGCATGGATGTACATTTGGGTGATGGAAATACTCTACTTACACAGGTGTAAATTAAATAGATTTTTTGGGTAGATTATAGTTCTTGAACTAAGAGCCTGGGTGATGTCCCTCAGCTTTTTCTCTCAAGGCTACCAGTCTATTACTTTGAGCCACAGTTCCAATTCTGATTTTCTGTTGATTGTTTGGAGATAAGAGGCTCATGGACTTTCCTGCCCAGGATGGCTTTAAACCATGTTCATCAGATCTTAGCATCCCGAGTAACCAGGATTCCAGGCATGAGCCATCGATGTTTTTAATAATTTAGTAAATTGTATAGTTACAGAAGTTATAAATCATCATTGTAACCTGAGTAATATATGTATATGTGTATATATCAATACATACGGATAGAAATAGTTTAACATATTTTTGTATCTACAGTACATATATGAAATCATCCTTGATTATAAAATAAAATGGAAACAAAAGTTAATGAGGAGGAAAACAAAGGGAATTGTTACATGCTTCTTTTTGTTGAATGAAATATGAGTCAGTTTGGGAAAACTATCTCTACTTTAACAAAATGGATAATTGCTATTAATTCCAATCCATCTATTTGCCCATATTGTGCATTCTCGCACATGAGTGTCAAAATCAAACCACACTTTTTGTCTGTATTTAACTCACCTGTTATAATTTAGGGGATAGATGAAGTAATCAAATAAAGATTAAAATAATAGTAAGTGAGGCTGTTAGAGCTGAAAAAGATTTTAAATATGATAATAGCTAATTAAAATGCATATTTCTTTCTTTTACTCTCTTTTTATGTCTCATTCCCACATTAGGAAAGTACATAGAAGGTTATCACTAAATTTATGTAATTATTAAAAATGTATTGAAAGAATATGGGCACAGTGTGGTTTCAGCTTATTGAGACCTGTATGGGGTAGTTTGTTTTTGAGAACTTGCAATACGTTGTGATGGAGATGAAGGGAAGGATGTGCTTATTCTGGAAAACTGGCTAGAGGATTGCTCCCAGAGAGATAGTGATGAATTCTTCCAAAAGGTTACAGTAAAATCACTTTCACAACCATCTTCATTACTGCACTATTCACCATAGCCAGGTTATGGAAACAGCCAGGATGCCCTTTGGCAGAAGGATGATTGGAGAAAGTGTTTCATATATACACAATTGTATTGCACCTATCCATTATGAGGACTGTTACATTATTTGCAAAGAAATGGATAGATCTAAAAATATGTTAAGTAAGCAAAGTCAGAGCCAGACACACAAAGTATCCATGTTCTGTCGCGTATTTGGAAGCCAGAATTTTATGCAAGTTAAACAACAGTATTAACCAAAGCTTTCATTTTTCAGAGCAATATTTAAAAGGTGTAATTTCTTATAAAATTGAATTTTAATCCCAAAAAAATGAATACCAGGAAACTATCACTTGGAAGATGTGAGGGGAATTCAAATGGAAAGAATAAAGAGAGTTATGGAGTAACAGTGAAGACATTATATTCAATGGAAATAATATGAAACTAGAAAAAATTAAAGTGGGGTGATGTTAGGAAGGGTAGGAAAAGTTATATAAAGATCCATTATACTTTAAAAACTTATTTATTGAATGGAAATTCCCGTGTACAACTAGTTAAGATAATAAAAACATGATTAAAAACAATGGAGACATTTGATCTTAAACTGCGTTCTCTTAAACCATGAGTCAATATAATAGTTTCCTCCTCAAATTTTCTTTGCAGGTATTTTCCTCATAGTGACAGAAAAGTGATCAATGCAATGAATATCAATACATCACATTGGACATATAAAATCACAGTAAAAATGCTAGATTTCATCACATGATAAAATAACAGGTAGAATGTGCCAAATGCTAATTGATTGTTTTTCCAAGTACTTTACCTATGTTATATAATTTAATCCTCACAATAATTGCATAAAGTGGAGCTCCTTACATTTTTAATTCTCAGATGATGATAGTGAAGTCTTCAGAGTTAGAATTACTAGTACAACATTGCACACATGGTAAGTTTTAGCCTGAGGTTCATCTCCCACTGTATCAATTAACCTCATTCTATTTTATGACTAAAATACCAGCACTTAGTCTACAAATTCTAGGAAAATTTCCCAGAATTATTGTGTATACTCATAATATTTTACTTTATCTTTGTTAGAAAATAGGGAACTGTAATATGAATACTCAAAGTTCATAATCAATGCATAACTCCCTGGTGAAAAGAACTGCTAATGTATACCATTCTTGATTTCTAGCTCAAAATAGTAGAAATCATATTTTAACCCTTCACTAAACACTGAACTGCATAGGGACATTATCTCTGTTTAACACTGTCTTACTGAAAGAATGACCTCCCTAATTCCTGATGGAAACAGACTACAGGTCTTATGGACCAATCATTTTCAAATTGTAGCTCAACTTAGTTGTTTACCATTAGAAGTATTTTGATTGATTTTTATACCCAACATTTAAAATGCTATTTTAAATGTTGATATAAGACTGATATAAAAATCACCTTTGACCCTGGATAAATATTTTATTTGTCCTATAACCAAAAATGCACTCTGACCTATCATTAATGTTAGAAATGAGAGGTTAAAAATCATAGACACTACGTATGAATTAAAGACTCTCCATTTTGTGAATACTATTGGTATAAAAAGACATGAAGGGCTGGGAAGGTGGCTTAGTGATAGAGCGCTTGCCTTTCATGCATGAGGCCCTGGGTTCGATTCCTCAGCACCACAAAAGCAAAAAGAAAAAAAGCTGGAAGTGATGCTGTGGCTCAAGTGGTAGAGCGCTAGAATTGAGCTGAAGTGCTGAGGGACAGTGCCCAGAGTTCAGGCCCCACTACCGGACCCCTCCCCCCAAAAAAAGACATCAATACTACCAATTTTTTTCAAAATTTCTTATGATACTGAAGATTCAATTATAAACTATTAACACTTGAAAATAACTCATTTTCATGGGAGTAGAATACAAAGCACAAGATTAATTCTAATCATTTTAAAAGACCTTTATTTATACTACAAATTCATTTTTATAACTACAAATAATCTAAAAATAACTGAAGCACAGTGAGACAAAAAATAATTTAACTGCATCATCTACATTCAAAGGACTGTGCTAATAAAAAACAAAATTATACTAATAATTGGGTTACCCAATTCACTTACATTCTTTATTCTATTTCTTTTAGTTTCATAAAAACTGGCTTTGCATAAAATGATGCATAAAAAGCCTGCATACCCACTTACATTTTCAGATCTTAACAATATTTATTTCAGAAATGTCTTTAGCTGTATAGTCAATGAACTAAAATAATACTAAAATATTTAAACGGTTTTCAGAAATTGCAAGACTCGGTCTGGGATGTTATTTATATTGGAAAACATATTCGAAAAGCCTTATTTGTTAAAGTTGTGCTATTACTCCCACAAAAGAACTATTAATGAAGAAACCTTTGTATGTACAAACTTCAAATGCATCCACAATCTGAAGGTGACACATGTTTTTGTTTGTTTTTTTGAAATATATATCTAACAAGCATAGCCACAATACAGATTTTCAGTCAATATGATGGGATATTCAAACCTAAAAAAATACGGGGTTTATTATCTTAGTGTGAATAGATACAATCTTACAAATAAAGTTATTTTCAACAGAAATCCAGAAAGAGTTTACCCACCTTGAGTTTCACAGAAATAACCAGAGAGTAATACCTATTTGTTCAAGTCGGTCAAAATCATTCCATGAGTATTTCTTAAAAATATAACCAATTTAAGAGGTCAAATACATATTTTGAACTGACAGTCATCTTACACCAATAACTTACTACCCAATTATATCTGTATCTTTTTACCTAACATATACTAAGCGCTGAATATGATCTCTTTTATCTAACTTAATGTTGTAAATGCTTTGATTATGATGATGTTATTAACAAATAAAATATACAGAAGGATGGTTCAACTGAAATGACAGGACAGAACACTGATAAATAAAAACATTTCAACACAGCTCTTTTCAGTCTCACCCTGTTCATATTGGAAAGCAACATTCCAACAGCACACACACACACACACACACACACATACACTTAAACACACATGTGTGCACATGTACACATATACACGCATGCCAAATTCAGGGCTTATTGTACAAAAAAGTTCAAATAAAGTAGTAGTGATTAGGACAAATGATAATTTACCTTATTACAAAATAATACATATTCCACTCACCAGGGTTGTTACATTTTACCTGCCCCACCACATGTGCCCACTTATTTTATTTTAGGTAATTAATTAATTCATTCCTTCATTAGTTAAATACTACTACTAGAGCTTGAACTCAGGGCCTAACTCTGTCCCAGAATTTGTTATTTTTTTTGTTTTAGTTTTCTCAAGGCTAGCATTTTACTGCTTGTAAGACAGCTCCATTTCTAGCTTTTGCTGGTTACTTTCAAACCAGAATCTAATGGACTATTTTTCTTGGTCTGGTTTCAAACCACAATCATCAGATTTTGTCTTTCTGATTAGCTAGGAATAAAGACATGAGCCACCAGTGTGGCTCCTACTTTTTCCTATACTTATCTATTGCACATACTTAGATAGCAATTTAATATTGAGAGTATAGAAGCAAGATGTACAGTGATTATATTGTTCTGTCAGAAATTCAAGTTAGTAATGTAAATTTCTTCTTAAGACTATACACAAAAAATCCTTAAGAAGAAATCTGATGATTTGTGTGTGTGTGTGTGTGTGTGTGTGTGTGTGTGTGTGTGTGTGTGTTTGTGCTGCAGTATGTTTCACATATAAGCACTGTGCAGGGGTGTCCAGCCATTCAGATTTACTGCATGAATATCTGCCTTGAGATACTAACTCATGGACAATGTCTAAGTGTCCACTCTAGGCTTCCCGATGAAGAGGGGTATACTCATCCTCATCCTTAGTATTCATATGAGTTTCCTTTTTGGCAAGTAGTATCCGCACTGTATTAAGCTACAAGAAAAGCACTCTACCACTTAGCCACCTTCTCAGACCAAGGATTAAGATTTTGTCTGTAATTTGGTCAGAGCTATGTCTCTTTATGTAGGCGACTAAAAATGTTTGTACTAATTTCAAGTAAATACATAAATTCTATTTCCATCTCTTTTAACAAATAAAAAATAAAATTGTTTGCTTTGTAAATAGATCAGAAGCATTGATTTTGTGTCTAGATAGGTCATTGCACATCTGTATCTCTCTTCCTCTCTCTCTTTCATGATTCTCATAGACAATATGGTTGCTCCATAATTGTCCTAATTTATTTTGCTTTTATATTTTTGGTTGCATCATTTCACTTTCTACTCTACCATTTCCCAAATCAGCACACATAAACAGAACCACAGAAGTGATTCTGTGGCTAAAGTGGTAGAGCGCTTGCCTTGATTTGAAGAGCTCAAGAACAGTGCCGAAGCCCATAGTTCAGGCCCTCAACTAATTTTTTTAAAAAATAATCTAAATCCTTGATAATTATAAGAATAAAAATGACTGAAATCAGTTGAATCACACTTTTCCTGCACAATGAAAGAACAGGTCCAGGCTAGGAAAGCAGCTAGAGAAAGCAGGCAGATTATATTTGTGAAAAACCTTTGTGGAAAATGGTATCGAGGATTACTTACTGGTGATTCACTTGCACTGGCAGCATGATGCTGAACTATTGCTTGCTGATTCTGAACTATTGCTTTGATCATTATATTCTCCAAGAAGAAAAATGAAATTTAATTGATATCAAAGGACTACTAATACATTTTGACTTATTAAGCATCTTCAATCACCAAAAACACTTGAGGACAATAGATAGGCCTACTTTTTTAGATGAAACCAAGTGTCTTTAAAAAAAAGGAATTTAAATAGTCATGCAAATGACTTCTATTTTACTACTGTATTATACATTTTTTTTCTAATGTTGGGTACCAATAAATAATGGAACTATTAGAAAGCTCTTAAAGCTCATATATTGAATAGTAAAATCTCTTAAACTATATCATGGTATTTCCCAAATCATTTACGTAGAAGGCATTGTTTCCTATTTTCTCCTTCCTAGAATAAGCTGCACATGAAGACACCACTGGTCCATATTTTCAGTCTGTGCATTTGAATACGGAGGAAAATCTTTCTTCTGCTCTCTATCAATTCACTAATCTCCAGTTAGAATAATTTAGAATAATAAAAATGGAAAAAGAGAAAATAAATCATGGTGAAAAAACATATGCAGAAAATTCACCGGATTTTTCTGACCAGTTCAACCAATGTGAACTACTGGGGAAATACATGGACACCTCATTCCCACTGGTACTCAAAGCCTCTGGTTAGGCAATTCTGATGAAGACAAGGAATAATATAAAAACGTGAGGAATGGTATCAATTGCAAGAAAATAATGGAGAAGAATCCATGCAAATTTTTTCTTTGGTATGTCGAAATTAATTGGCTTACTACAGTGCCGAGACTACTTTTCAAAAAGGCCACTCATATGTATACTAGGGATGAGGTAAGTATACCCCTCTTCATTGGGAAGCCTAGAGTGGACATTTAGACATTGTCCATGAGTTGGTAGCTCAAGGCAGATATTCATGCAATAACTCTGAATGGCTTGGCACCCCTGAACAGTGCTTATATGTGGAATAACACCAGAACGGATTCTTTCTTACTCCATCATGATGCAGATACCAATCCCCAAACTAAAGGCCTCTTGACACCCTTGCATCTTGCTGCTGGAAATAGAAATAGCAAAGATACTCTGTATCTCCTTCTGTTGAACCAAAATATCAAACGGGGCCTGAAGAACAACTTGGAAGAAACTGCATTTGATATTACCAAAAGGATAAGTATGTATCACTACCTCCTTGAAGTTGTGGATGGCTGTACAAATTGTTCTGCTACGTAGAAATAGTTTGGTTACGTTTCTTAAATTTCAAAAGTGCCAGTCCATCCTTTGTGTCCCTACAAAATATTTTCATATACAAAGCAACAGCAATATCTTAATTTAAAAATTGATGGATTGCATAGTATTCTTCCACGTGAATTGCCTGACTTTGATGTCAAAATATATTCAAGAGTTGTTTGTATGCATCTATAATGATTTCTGCAGAGTTTGTGGTTTTTTTTAATTTTAACTTATCGGTTGAAATGAATAGTATAGAAACTAAAGATATTCCTGGTGCTTGTCTACAAAAAGTATCTATGTTTGTATAAAGTCCATAATCAATTTCATTGTCTTCTAGATATAGTACTTTGAAGTCTACATTGTTTTATAATATATAGGTTCATTAATAAATGTGTCCTTTCAGATTACAAGCCATATAGAAAAAGTTTAAGATTCCTTTTCCTAAGGTCCTTATATTCTTTTATTTCTTTTTTAATTTTTTTATTTTTATTTTTTTATTTTTTAAAAAATTACGATTTTTTTTATTGTGAAAATACCATACAAAGGGGTTACAATTACTTGGGCAAGATATTGAGTACATTTCTTGTCAAGAATTGTTGCCTCCTCCTTTGTTTCTCCTTCCCATCCCTTTCTATCTCGCACCCCCAACCCTTCACCTCCACCTACTCTTCCCCTACCACCTACCCTTGCCTACCCTCTACCAGGCCAAAGTTGTAAAGTTCATTTTTCAACATAATGACTTGTACATATCGTTGTTGCAAGGGTCCACCTATATCCCTGTTTAAATGATTTGATTTTTTCCCTTCCCTTCCACAAATTATCCCAACATCAAATACAGTGAAAGCAGGGGTTAGACCGTGGGGTAGGGACATATAAAGCAACAAACAAATCATCTTATAAATGTGATAGAAACAACCACATGAAAGAAAAAAAAACATTTTTTTATTCCCCATCCCATCCCTTCCCATCCTCCCCACTCCTTCCCTTCCTAACCTCCCCTCCCCGCCCACCCCGGCCACCAAAGTTGTAAAGTTCATTTTCAACATAACAACTTGTACTTCTCATTGTTGCAACGGGTCTACCTGTATCCTTATTTAAACGATTTGTTTTTCACCTTCCCCTCCACAAATTACACCGACATAAAATACAGTGAAAGCAGGGGTTATACTGTGGGGGAGGGACATACAAAGCAACAAAGTAATAATCTTATAAATGCATTAGAAACAATCTCATGAAAGAAAAAAAAACAATCGAATACATACTTAGGGTTCATTTCCCTAATATCACGTTATCTGTCCTTTTCTGCTTGACTTAGACATGTACTAGATATTGCAAATAAGGAAAAGCATGGGACCTATGTTTCTTTGGGCTTGGCTTACTTCACTTAATATAATTTTTTCCAAGTCTTTCCATTTCCTAACAAATGGGGCAATATCATTTTTTCTGATGGTGGCATAGAATTTCATTTTGTATATATACCACATTTTCTTGATCCATTCATTTACTGAGGGGCATCTGGGTTGGTTCCATAAGTTAGTTATAGTAAATAATGCTGCAATAAACATGGTTGTGCTGGTAGATTTAGTGTGGTCTTGTTTGTAAACATTTGGGTAAACGCCCAAAAGTGGGATTGCTGGGTCATAGGGGAGCTCAATGAGGAGTCTTTTGAGGAACTTCCATACTACTTTCCAAAGTGGTTGAACAAGTTTAGACTCCCACCAACATACCCTCCAGCATCTGTTGTTTTTAGAGTTCTTGATTTTTGTCATTCTAACTGGGGTGAGGAGGTATCTTAATGCTGTTTTGATTTGCATTTCTTTTATGGCTAGGGAGGATTAGCATTTCTTCATGTGTCTATTGGGCATCCTTCTTTCTTCTTCAGAGAAGTTTCTCTTTAAGTCTTTAGCCTACTTATTAATTGGGCAGTTGTTTCTTTGACGATTTGTTGTTGGGTGGTTTGATTTTTTGAATTCCAAGTATATGTTAGATATGAGACCTTTGTCCATTGTTTGGCTAGTGAATATTTTCTCCCAATCTGTGGGATTTCTTTTGATCTTGCTAGCTATGTCCTTTGCGATGCAGAAGCTCTGCAACTTCATGCAATCACATTTGTCCAAACTTTCTTTGGTCTTTCTGGGTCTCTATTAAGAAAATTTCGGCCTGCGCCAAGGCGACCTAGGGTTTCTCCTATTCCATCCTGTAATGTTTTCAGAGTGTCTGCTTTGTCTCCGAGATCTTTGATCCATTTGGAGTTGCTTCTGGTGCACGGTGATATATAAGGATCTAGCTTTAATTTTTTACAAGTAGTTAACCAATTTTGCTAGCACTATTTACTGAAAAGGCTGTCTTTCTTCCATTTTATTTTTTTAGTTCCCTTATCGAAGATTAGATGGCTACAGGTCTGTAGGTTCGTTTCTGGGTGTTCAATTCTATTCCATTGGTCCTGAAGTCTGTTCTTGTGCCACTACCATGCTGTTTTGATTACTATGGATTTATAGTATAGTTTGAAATTTAGTATTGATATTCCTCCAGCAGTGTTCTTTCTGTTCAGGAGCGTTTTTGTTATTTGGGGTCTTTTATTGTTCCATATGAATTTTTGGATTGCCTCTTCTATTTCCTTGAAGAATGAGGTTGGAATTTTGATAGGTATCGCATTGAATTTGTAGATAGCCTTGGGAAGTATTGCCATTTTAACAATGTTGATCTTTCCAAATTCAGGAGCATGGGAGTTTTCCCCATTTTCTAAGTTCTGTTTTGATTTCCTTTTTCAAGTTTTTACAGTTTTGATCATAAAGTTCTTTCACTTCTTTGGTTAAGTTAATTCCTAGGTATTTTATTTTTTGTGGGGCTATTACAAATGGCGTTGTTTTCCTAATTTCAGCCACACTTTTCTCATTGTTGGCATACAGAAAAGCCATTGATTTTGGGGGGTTAATTTTATACCCCGCTACTTTGCCAAAGTTTTGAATCAACTTGAGTATTTGGGGGTGGAGTCTATGGGATTCTTTAAATACAGGATCATGTCATCTGCAAAGAGGGGGAGTTTTATTTCTTTTTTCCCTATTTGTATCACCTTTATGTTTGCATCTTGTCTTATTGCTGTAGATAGGAATTCTAATACTAGATTGAAGAGAAGTGGTGATAGTGGACATCCTTGTCTTGTTCCTGAGTTAAGAGGAAATGGCTTTAGTTTTTCACCATTAAGTATAATGCTGGCTGTAGGTTTGTCATATATAGCCCTTATTCTATTGAGGAATGTTCCATAATTCCTAATTTTTCCAGAACCTTCAACATAAAGGGGTGTTGGATCTTGTCAAATGCTTTTTCTGCATATATTGAGATAACCTTGTGGTTCTTATCCTTGCTCCTGTTGATGTGATGAATTACATTAATTGATTTGGGAATATTGACCCAGCTTTGCATCCCTGAAATGAATCCTGTTTGATTGTGATGTATGATTTTCTGGATACATTGTTGAAGTCGATTGGCCAAAATTTTGTTGAGAAGTTTTGCATCAATGTTCCTCAATGAAATGGGTCTATAGTTCTCTTTCTTTCATTATTCCCTGCCTGATTTTGGGATGAGAGTTATGATGACTTAATAGAATGTGTATGGTAGTGAACTTTCTCGTTCTATTTCATTGAAGGTTTGGAGTAGTATTGCTGTGAGCTCTGCTTTTAATGGTCTTGTAGAATTCTGCTGTAAACCATCTGGACCTGGACTTTTCTTATATGGGAGGTCTCTTATTGCTGTTTCTATTTCAATGCTTGATATGAGCCTGTTAAGATGGTTTAACTCATCTTGCTTTAGTATTGGCATGCCAATATTTGCTAGGAAAAGGTCCATTTCTACCAAATTCTCAAACTTATTAGCATAAAGTTTTGAGAAGTATTCCCTTATAATGTTCTGAATCTTGGTTGTTTCTGTGGTGATGATTCCATTCTCATTTCTGAGCTTATTTATTTGGGTGTGTTCGCTTCTTTTTCTGATAAGATTTGTGAAGGGCCTGTCAATTTTGTTAATTTTTTCGAGCAACGAACTCTTTGTTTTTTTGTTTTTTTCCAATAGTTTTATTGGATTCTAATTCATTTAATATTGATTTAATTTTAATTAAAATTAATTAATTAATTAAAATAATTATTTCTTTCCATCTATTATATTGGGGTATATCTTGGTGCTCTTTTTCAAGGTGGTTCAGATATCTCATTAAATTGTTGGTTTCAGATCTCTCCTATTTGTTGATGTAGGAGCTCAGAGGTATAAATTTGCCTCAGAGTACTGCCTTTGCTGTGTCCCAGATGAGATGGTAATTTGTGTGCTCATTTTTGTTGAATAGCATGAACATTTGGATTTCCTTTCTAATATCTTCCATGACCCACTCATGATTCAGCAGTGTGTTCTTCAGCCTCCATGTGTTACAAGAGTTTCTTTGGTGGCTTTTGGTGTTGCATTCTAATTTTATTCCCTTGTAGTCAGAGAGAATGCAAGGTATAACTTCAATGTTTCTGAATTTGGACAATTTTGCATTGGGGCCTAAAATGTGGTCTATTTTAGAAAATGTTCCATGTGCTGCTGAGAAAAACTTGTATTCTGATGCTGCTGGGAGAAATATTCGATAGATGTCTGTTAAATATACTTGATCTATGCAGTTGTTTATATCTGCGGTTTCTCTGTTGAGTTTTTCAGAGTTGATCTATCTAGTGGGGAGAGTGGTGTGTTAAAATCCCCAACAATTATTGTCTTTGGATCTCTGTGGGATTTGAGTGAAAGTAGTGTTTCTTGGTTAAATTTGGGTGCTCCATTGTTTTTCGAATAGATATTTCAAATTAATATGTAGCGACATTCTTTACCTCTTCTTTATCTCTTCTCACTAATTTTAATTGGAAGTTTATTTTATCTGATATTAGGATTGCAACTCCTGCCTGTTTATGGGGGCCATTTGCTTGGTAGATTTTGTTCCAGCTTTTAACATTGAAAATGTTTTTGTGTTTAACAGCAAGATGTGACTCCTGAAGGCAACAGATAGAAGGGTCTTGCTTTTTAGTCCTACAAGACAGTCTATGTCACTTAGTTGGAGAATTAAGTCCGTTAATGTTGAGAGATAGGACTGAGAGGTATTTGGGAGTTCTGGCCATGTTATCTACCTTCTTGGGGTCTATGAAAACTGGGTTCTTCCTATCTTCTTGGATTCTCAGTTTGGGTGCATTTTCTTGGCCTTTATTGTGGTCTTGTTAGTTTTCTATGTTTAGGACTTCTTTAAGAATCTTTTGTAGGGCTGGTTTGATGGAGATGTATTGTTTCAATTTTTCTTGGCTATGGAAGGTTTTTATTTGGCCTTCAGTTATAAAGGAGAGTTTAGCTGGGTACAGTATTCTTGGTTGATAGTTGTTTGTCTTTAGGGCATGGCATACATCATTCCAGGCTCTTCTTGCTTTGATTGTCTCTGCTGAGAAATCTGAGGTGATTCTAATTGGTTTCCCTTTATAGGTGATTAATCTTTTCTCTCCTCTGGATTATTCATTATCTGTTCTGTCCCGATTACCATGAGTGGAAGTTGAGATACCCGGACTTGCCATTTTTCTTGTGTTTTTCAGGTTTGTTCTGCCCATTTGGGATGAATGAAACACCAGTTTTGTGCTAGAACACTAACTTAAGGCAAGCATCAACCAAAGGCTGTATTTGCACAGTCAATAGTTTGCAGATACAATCTCGTTCAATGGATACATCTATTCAATGTCAAACAACTATATATTAATGGGCTACAAACCGCAAATGCGAATTTGGCAAACCAGAAATTATTAGGTTTAGGGAGAAATGTGGGTAAAAAATAGGAATAGAGAGATGTGGGAAGGCACAGGGAGAGTTAACTAAGTCCTAATCTCAAAACCGGAAATAGGTTGAATAGGATGAAAGTAGAGAGAGAAAAAAAAGAAGAAAGAGAAAGGGGGAAAAAAGAGACCAGAAAAAATAGAAAAGTAAAAATTAAAAATATTATGTAGACTCGAAAACGAAATATTGAGAGAAGAACATGCATATAATGCAGAAGGGGAGGGATATAAAGAGATGTGAAAAATTTAAAAACAAAAATACTTAAAATATTATATAGGTATAAAGAGGTAGTACTGCTATCAAGGAATTTAAGTCTAAGAGGTTTTGAACTGAGTAATAAATTTGTGGATTAAGTGTGTACACAATGGAGGATAAGGTCTAATAATCGACTATGGGTATATCTGAGGATGTATAGAAAAACAAGTCACATAAAAAAGAACGAAAGAGAAAAAAAGGTGAAAAGGATAAGAAAGAAAGAATAAAAGATCAGAAGTTCAATAGAGCAAAACAAAACACAAAAAAAATTTTTAAAGAAGAAAAAAGAAAGAAAAACGCACACACAAATATACCCCTAAAATAAAAAGTATAAGAGGGAAAAAAAGTTACTAGGAAACATTTTTTTTCAAAAAAGGTAAAAATTAAAAAGTTTTAGAAATTTTTTTATAAAATGTACAAAAAAAAAAGAAAAAATATTTTGATTGTTTGGGGAGTGGTGGGAAAAATCCTGTATCTCCCTTGTGTCTGTAACCAGCCTCTTGTTGGAGTCTCTGATCTGCTTGTGGTGTTTGATTTTCCTGTGGCTTGGTTGGTTTCTTAAGTCAGTTTGAACAGGCCAAAAAATGCTGCTTTACCCAGGATTTTGTGATCCTCCTCTCAGGTTAGTTCAATGGGAGGGGGATCAGCTTTGATTATCACAAAAGAGGGAGATGGCTTTTTCCTCATTTGGAGAAGCTCTGATGAGGCTAGGTTCTGGGTAGAGTTGAGACTTTTCAGCAAACATTAGCTTTTCCCGGGGGCTAGCTTGTTAAAAACTCACGAGCCCAGGCTGGAGCCACTCTCTGGGTTTATATTTACTGAATTTCAATTGATTGGCAAGGCTGCTTAAGGGAGGGGCAGCCTCTGGCTCTGATTACCCAGTGAAGAAAGCCATTCCTAGGGCTTGCGCCTGAGCTGGGTGACATTTCTCTGGGTGAAGCTGAGTCTGGGAGGTCAATTTAGGTTCTTGTGACCTGCTAAATGACTCGAGTTTTCTTCCAAGGCCTTAGTTGGAGCTAGCAGCTCCACCGAGCTTTGTCAGTATCCAAGATGGAGATGTCCGGATCTGGGGGGGAGGGGTGGCCTTCTCTCCTCTGCTCCCTGAGAAGGAGTGAGGACGTTAGGCTTCTACTTTCGCCGAGTCTTGGTTCCTGGGTTGTCTCTGGTCTGTGAACTGCAGGATGAAGATGTCTGCTCCTTGTCAGTTCTTGCTGGTGTTGAGTAGAATCTGCTCACCCACCGCATCTGGCTCCTTTGTCCTGGACTCTCTGTGTTACAGGATGGTGACTATGGCCGCCGCTGCTGCCTAAGCTGCTGGCAAATGCTCAGATCTGTCTCCTTGCCTGGATTTTCCCTCTCTGGCCTAACTCTGTGTACTGTGATGACACACTTGGTGTGATTCTCTGGCTTAGGACTGTTCAATGGAACTCTAAAACTGCTTTCTATGCAAGAGCTTGTTTAACCTTCAGCTTCTCCTCCACCATCTTCCCGGAACCCTCTATGAGCATGGTTTAAATTTTATTTCTTTGGGATAAAATGACAATGTTATCTAATTTCAAGTTTTATAAAGGTTATGCTATGTAAGGGCCTTTCTAAGGTGAAGATTTAATACACTGATGTCAAACTAACCTTTAATTCTATGAATTACATATATTGTTACACTTGTATTTTTGTAATCAACTTTTTAACAACTGTTTTTCATTTCTTGCATTTGAAGAATGAAAAATATGGAATACTTCACAAATTTTCATATCATCCTTGGGCAAGTACCATTTTAATCTCTGTATTGTTGTAATTTGGGTAGACCTCCTGCTAAGCATGTAGTATCCTCTAAATTTAAGTAGTTATTGATGCAATGTTTATACAGGCACATATCCATGGTTGCCTATTTGTAACAAGGAACCCTTATTGTTCCTAAAAATGCTATTGATCATATCTCTCTAAATTTCTGCCTATAGTGGAAAAATTATATTGTTTGGTCGATTATTCACATTTGCAATTTTTTGTCAATGACTATTTTGTCATTTTCATTTTAAATTTGATCATATTTTGAAGCGTTTACAGCTAAGTCCAAAGGTGATGGCTTTTCAAGTACTTATTTATCAACTGAGTTATCTTTGTGGAGCTAATGGATTCAAAGTAAGCCCTGGTTAAGATCTACTTCTAAACTTCTGCAGCTTAAAATTTCCTAAATGAGGTCTCAGTGGCACAAATATCTTCCTGACCCTTACCCTTCTTCCATGTAGGAACAGACCAACCAGAATATCTTACACTGACAGCATAGATTGTCTTACTGGAACAAAACTAATCTTAGTTACAAGGGATCATAGAGAGATGAACACTTCAGACCGAACTGTTCAGAATAGAAGGTATTTTATCAAAATATAATTGTTTGGGCTGGGAAGCTGGCTCAGTGGTAGAGTGCATGCCTTGCATACCTGAAGCCCTGGGATTGATTCCTCAGCACCACATAAGGAAAAAGAAAAAAGCCGGAAGTGGTGCTGTGGCTCAAGTGGTAGAGCACTAGCCTTGAGCTGAAGCGCTGAGGGACAGGGCCCAGGCCCAGAGTTCAGGCCCCACAACCAGACCCAAACAACAACAACTATATATATATAATTGTTTATTATACCTATTATTTCAAAAGTAGCTAAAGCCAAGAAGGTGAAAAAGTTGTTCATATGCATGTTTACTTAATATCCTGGGCCTGTCTACCATACAACCAGGCAGGAACTTACACTACTTTCTATCACCAAATATTTCCATAGCTCCTGGAGAAGTCTATATATTTCTCCTCGATATTAGGCCTTAAATTGGTAATGTTTTAATCAAAGTGTTTCCTCTTGCCTCCAGGCTTTACATTTACAAATGTAAAGCTTTAGGTCTAACTCTACCAAAAACTGAGGTAGAGATAATGGAATAATACTTTAAAACAGATTTGCCTTTGATACCCTAACCACAACAGAACAATGCATAACAATTTCTTATATTATATATACTTATATATTTTATATTTATATGTGCTGATCTTAAGTTTCACACAGTGAATCTTACTAGAATTAATTTATAACTTGACAAATAAATTGAAATTTATTCCCATAAATAGATTGGAACATAAATAATTAGGTTTAGAATATATATTCGAATATAAAAAGTATCAATGCAATGTCTTTGGTATAAACTTGTGATACCTTCTAAGTGTTCTTGGTCTTCTGAATTCACATAGTAAAAAAAAAAAAAAAAAAAAAAAAACCAGTATTGTTTTCCTCTAATCTAGAAGAGATTTTACACTGCTGCTGTGTTTATTGTATTAACTCGCTGGTCCCAAATTGTTTTTCTCCATATTATGCCTAAAAGCTATTATTCTTCTGCAGTACCCACGGGTCCGAGGATACCAGGTCCCAGGTTATCTGCATCATCCGATAACAATGGCAAGTCTTCTCACCTTGGCCCATCCAACATGCTAACAGAAAGTAATTGAAGACCCATCTCAATTTTTCATTTCCTATAATATTTCAGGGCCCCAATTCCTTGCAGTAATTAGCAGTAAGCAATTGTGAAATTTAAGGCAACTTCAAATGAAAGAGCAGACCACAAAATATGAGTGAAAGTACTGTAGTTCAAACTTTCAATTTACAGATGACAAGCCCATACGAGTAAACAAAATCACAAATGTCACAAGATTATTTTTAATACCTCTCTCCTAATGATGAATGAAAGATTTCAGTCCAGCATAAGTAGGCCAAAAAATTTCCTGGAATGATAGATCCATAATTGTTCTACCAAGGCTAGGAAAACTAGACTTAGATGTCAAATATAATTTAAAAAAACAAATTGAGAAGACCCTAGTGCTTCAAAACACTGGTACTTCAGTAAAACTTGGTTCTGTAGTATAAAAATGTTTTAATTCTCAAACCAATGATAACCTACATTTAATCTCCTTCAAGTATATATCTTTTCAAATAAACTTTCTAGAATCATATTCACCAAAATAACACTTGACAAGTAGATGATAGTGACATTAAAAGTTTTTCAAGTGTAGGAATCAAGTTACAATAGAGTTCATTTATTTACCCAGCACTAATGCAAAATAAGTTCAACCATTCATTAAAGTGTAGAAATAGTATCTCCCACCATTTGCGTTGTTCAGTAGGTGCCTTCCAGAAATGTGTTAAAAAGATCAGCCTCCTATAATTCAAACCCAAATATTAGCTAATAAAGTAAATTTCATCACATAAGAAGGTACATTTTAAAAAGTCATTAATAGTTGCCTTAGCATGTGTTGCCTTATCATATATTTTCCCTATCTGTCTAACATAGTAAGAAATATGACTTTAAGTCTTGAATGTGGGTACTGATCAGAGATGTGACAAACCTAAAATCTATCTTCTATTTCTATCATATTCCTCTATAGTAGTAAATTTTAGTTTTCTTCTTTTTCCAAAACTTATAGGTAGTAGAAAATATCCTATATAAAATAAAATAATCACACACCATTGCACAAAGCCATTTATAAAAACTGGTAGTTAGCTATAAATTCTAAGCGATTTTTAAACTTTCTTGTTGACTAAAGATTAATCTTCCAAAGATGAGAATAAAATCATGTTTAGGTGCTTCACGTCTCCAGTCTTGCAAATTGTTATTACAGATGAATGAATTATGGAAGTATATGCTGACATCAGTTTAAGTATATGTAGGATTGAAACTCCATGAAATGTATATAAACCTTTCAAAGTATTAACAGACAGTTTAATAGAATGAATATCAGGAAGTTGAAACCAGAAAGGAATAATAGTAAAGACATAGAATGAATGAAAAATGGAACAAGGGGCAAGTACAGCTAGAATACTCAATTACACATGTAATAAAGGAAGTGGTAAATCTGAAATAAATCTTGGAGAAAGGGTTGGTTGAGAATGATAGGAGTGACTCTGATCCAAGAGCATTGGACAATTAGATGGACATATTTAATTGTAACACACTTGCACAACCTTTTGAAATTCAGTTAAAAACACATCTACAAACAAAAACACACAAAAATCACAAACAAACTACAATCTCTAGAAAGTATGTATATGACCTCACAAAATTTTAAGCAGTTAATGAAGGGTAGTCTTGGGAAAAGTAAACAAAGCTGTTCAAAGAGGGCAGTTTAGGGTAGGGGAGAATTTTGAAGAGATTTAAATAGATTGTCTAAGGTTATAAATCACCTACATCTACTGCAAATATTTTCTTCTGTGTGTGTGTGTGTGTGTGTGTGTTTTTGGTCCGCTCGTGGGGCCTGAACTCTGGGCCTGGGCATTGTCCCTTAGCTCTTCTGGTTAAGGCTAGCGCTCTACCACTTGAGCCACAGCTCCACTTCCGGCTTTTTTCTTTTTGCTTATGTGGTGCTGAGGAATTGAACCTAGGGCCTCAGGCATGCAAGGCAAGCGTTCTACCACTGAGCCACTTTCCCAGCCCCCATTCTGTGAGTATTCTTTGTCTGAACTGGTTACTCCAGTCCTGAGCCGTGGCTTCATAGCTTATGAAGATAGAATGGAAGAATCAAGATCAAGAACCCATTATACCACCGGAGAGAAAACAGTCCTCTATGGTTTCTCTCATCTCTCTTCATTACTCTTTTCTCTTACTTTTAATAAAGTCAAGTGATTTTGAATTATAATTCCTTCTTTTTCAGAGAATTACTGTTTGGTAATTAAATGTCAATTCACAAATTTTGATGTCTTTTTTAAAAAGAATTTTGAATTTAAATTCCACTACAACTTTGTTTTACACAGTGAGAGTATATTTCCTGTGTAAGGACAATTCTCAAGGGAACCTACAGGATTCACAGCAAGGTTTGTGAGGTTTGTTTGTTTAGTGTGAAAATGAACAATATTCACCCACATTGCTCCCTCTCAGCTAAGTCTCCATGGATTTCTTTGCATGAAAGCTTATTTTCCCAGAAAATGTTAAATTTTCTTAATAAGCTAAGTTGTTAAAAAGTTTGAACAATTAAAATTTACCTGTCACAAATTTTTAAATATTTTGAAATTCCTTTATCAAAATCGTGAATTCACCAATCTTAATCCCACCTTTACCATCAAAAACAGTTGACATGTTGTTTTCATGATATAGTGTCCATGAAACTACTATTTTCCAGGGGCTTTGTTATGTATATATTTGACCATATAAGCTGATGCTGAGCAAAATGAACTCCAAGATATGGAAACAGATATTTAATTGCGGTTGCTTTTTTTGATGTACTATGTGATCTCTATTTTCTTTGAGATTTTCCCCTATGGTTTATCCCCTGCTGTGTTTGATTTTTGGTACCCTGTGTATTGTGTATACATTTACCTTAATTAGGGAAGGGAACAGGAACAAAAAAAAATGGTGAGACAAAGGACAAACAGCAAACCAATGCAATAGCAATTCTCACAACACAATAATTTGGAAATGTACATTACAACTTGGGAGGGGTATTAGGGTGAAGGAAAAACTGAGAAAAATGAGAGAGGGGATAACAAGTTTGAAAAGTTATGTATTCACTACCTTACAATGGCTGTAACCACAGTGCACATCACTTTCACATTAAAATTAAATTTAAAAAATAAGCTGATGAATTAAAATTTCACTGTTTTGGTAGAGTAAATATTATTCTTTATGTAGTAACTTTTTAAAAAATCAGTATTATATGGCATCTAATTTGAATTAATTACCTCTTCTTTATCAGAGGGTCATCAACTTGAATGATATCCAACTAGACAATTTTTTCACAATATACTTGCCAATATTTTGAAAATAGAATAAATTAATACTTTGTTATACTAAAACAGAAAACAGTTTCATTCTATGGAAACCCATAACTTTTAAAAGTAAATAAGTTGTTAATAGGACAGAATGTATATGTTCTTCAAAATTCCTATGACTAATAACTACTCATTTTCAAATTCTGAACATTCCATACCTGAGAGATTCAAAATATACCTGTTTGTATGTTATGTAATTCTGTAGTAGATGCATTTTCCAATGGGGTGTTACAGACTGAGAAGTGAACAGAAAAAGAGCCACATTCTGATATGGGATAAAACTATGAAGCATTTGATAATTAATTCTTCAAGAGAAAGCAGTTGTTTATCAGATTAAGCTATTATTTCTATGACCATCAATCACAGGGTTCATGCCATAAAGTCATCCTAGCCCACCAGTTTCCAACTTGTAGGGTGCACCTCAAAATTCCCTTAATTCATATCAAGAATAGCTTATGTCCATTGTGAAAATACACTGCACCTCTGCTAATGTGATGCCCTCCATATTCTGGAAAGAACACCACTATAAACAGGGTTGCATCATTTTTCCTCCACTGGTATTCTTGAAAATATTATTTATGTTTATACTGTTTTAACTATCATAGATAATCAGGAGGTGAAGATTGGAAGATTACAGTTCAAAGATTGTGAAGACTAAGGGTCTATGTTGAAGGGGCAGAATGATGCAGGCTCTGGCCTCAGGATTATCTGAGGACTGTGTTTGAGTATTAGGAAAGCTCTTGGCATGTCAGGCTAGAGAGGGAAAATGTTCTCTCTCCCTATCTGAAAACAAATGTCACAGACTCCTGGGAGCTGAGGAAGTATCTCTTCTGCTTGCTGAAGCATAGTTGAACACTAAAACAACAAATCAAAAAATTTAAAAGGAGAAAAAGTTTGGATGAAGGTATGAATATTTTGTGGTTTTCCATGCAAAATCCTAAAATAATTTTACATCAAGCTCTTTTTGTTCTTAATATTTTAAACTTACCACAAGGAGATAATTTAACTAGAGCTGAGTGCCATTTTGAACAAGTATCAGAAAAACCTTATTTAAATGCTCCCATATGGATTAAGATTGCATTGGATGCAGAATAGCAACTAGGAACATTATTTCATAAGGGGCGAGGATAGGGTTTTGTGTCTACACAGGATGGAAACAATACTAGCTTCCTGCCTGATGGATACAGACGAGGCCCAGTGAGGACAGCCCCGTATCCTGCAAGGAATCGGCCACCAGTTGAGGAAAAAGAAATCCCCACTGCCCATCTGGGGGCAGGTTAAAAAGTTGACTGGAGAAGGACAAAAGATGTTACAAGGCAATGGTAAACCTGTCACGACTAAGAACTTGTTCTTGGCCATGTGTGCCCTGCTTACTGTAAACTCTGTCCATGCTAATGCTAATTTAACTTATTGGGCCTTTGTTCCTAACCCTCCTTTATTGGAACCTGTTGTTTGGGAAGACATGGATATAACCGTCTATAATGTTCCTGCTGTTTTGTCTCCTCCTTGGAATAATTTGACATTTTACAATAAAGATGATGGTAGCTTTTTAACTTTTACTTACTATACTCATCCCTTGCCTGTTTGTCTGGGGCCTCCTCCATGTTTAGTTATGAATTGGCAACATTGGGTTTTACCTGGGAAATGCACTTCCAATTCTAGAACACAGCTGCAGCGATTAACTACTTGGTGCATTAATAGTAGCTGGGAAAGTGTCACCTTTGATGGCAAGTTATCCTTACCTATGTGTCCCGATTTTACTTATATTGATTTAAAATATCAGCCTTTTGTGTGGCAAGAGTGTAGAGGAAAATTTGGAAAAGTGTTCAATAATTTTATTAATTGGGGACCTTTTGGACAGTTTATTAATACATGTTCAGAATGGAATATTACCAGATGTGATTTATCAAATGTTACTAGGATGCTGGAAACCATTAATGAATCACTTACTGGAGATCAACTGATGGCCTGGGGAGATGGAGGCATTGCAGATGCTCGGTGGGCTTTCATGGCTGCACCCACTGCTGTTCAGACTCATCTTTGGAAGGTCAGAGCGGTGCTGAAACCCGTGATGCTATCAAATGGATCATTTTCAGGGACGTCGAACTCTGCGTCCACTTATAATTTTACTTTGTACAAATCTTATGATGTAACTGCTTGTGTACCTCTGTATTATGTATTTTTAGTGGGAAATTTTACATTTTCTCCTACTATTTCTTGTTTTAATTGTCTCCTTATTCTTGTGTTAATTCCTCTCTTAATTTTAATGACAGTGATAGTACTATGATATTACAACAAAGAACTCATATTTGGCTACCTGTTAAATTAGGAAGAAAATGGTCCCAAAATCCTTTGGATACTGTTATTGAATTTTTTTTTTACCAAACTACTAAAACGTACAAAGCGTATGATTGGCCATTGTATCTGTGATCTTAAACTTAATTTCTATTACCACTGTTGCTGCGGTGTCTGGAATTGCCCTACACACTGCCTTACAAACTAAGCACTTTGTGGAAGAATAGCGCCAGGATTCACATGAATTGTGGGTCTCACAGGTAGAAATTTATGCTCTATTATAAACACAGATTATTATTCTTAAACAGACAGTGGGATGGTTAGGAAAAAAGTTATTGGTTGTGGAAAAACAGTTATTGTTAAAAAGTGATTGGAATTTTACTACCTTTTGCATTACTAATGTAAAATGTAATAAATACATGATTAGAATTTAATACAGTATTTATCTGGAAATTCTACAGCTCCTCAATTGATTGCTCAGTTACAATTTAATGTACATGATATTTTTGGCAAACAATTTACAAATGATGGTGCTTCTAATATTGATGATGCATTTATTAAACAATTGGAAGGGTTGGATCCGAAAGAAATACAGTGAGTTTGATGATGAAATGCCTATTTTTTCTTATCCTGTAATTCGACCACCCCTTATGAATGGTATAGCTCAACCAGCCAGATATGAAGGTGTTGTTGTTGATGATATTGGTAAACTTAAGAAGGCAGTTGTATGGTCCTCAGTCTCATTAGGTTAAGGAATTGCTTAATGGGCTTGCCCGACATTACAATAATTTTGCTCCCATGGATTGGAAGATCCTTTGTAGAGCCTTGCTTAAGACACCTAAATACCTACAATGGCAAATGTGGTTTACTGAGTTATGTACAAAAAGGGCTAGACAAAATGCACAGAGCAGTAATCCACACCTGCAGATCATAACGTTTCCCATGTTAAGTGGAACAGAACAATATGCGGATGCTCATATAAAAGTAAACTCTCCTGAAGAGATCCATGAGCAGTTAAGAGACATAGGTATTGAAGCATGAGAAATGATTCCACCGGTAGGAGAGCATTATGGCTCTTGGACTAAAGTAATTCAAAAACCTGATAAACCCTATGTTGAATTTTTATCACGATTGAAAGTGACCTTGGAACGTAGTGTTGTGGGAGAGGCTTCACGGCAACAACTGCTGCACATGTTGGCTCATGAGAATGCTAATGAGGACTGTAGACGAGTCCTATTGCCTATTAAAGAATCTGGATATGTGAATGCATATTTAAGGTCCTGCAAAGACTTTACATCTGAATCCAGGCGTATGCAGGTGTTTGCTGAAACTATGGCCACTATATGATTGTTATTATTTTGTTTGCACTTGTACTGTTATATTTCATTTTTATGAAACCAATGCAAGCGTCTATGATAACCCTGTGGAAAGCTTTACTTTTAAAACAAAAGAAAAAAGAAGGAAATTGTGAAGACTCAGGGTCTATGTTAAAGGGGCAGAATGATGCAGGCTCTGGCCTCAGGATTATCTGAGGACTGTGTTTGAGTATTAGGAAAGCTCTTGGCATGCCGGGCTGGAGAGGGAAAATGTTCTTTCTCCCTGTCTCAAAACACATGTCACAGACTCCTCGGAGCTGAGGAAGTAGCTCTTCTACTTGCTTAAGCATAGATGAGCAGCTGGTCAAGCATTTTCCTGACATTGAAGAAGTGGTTTGAGCTTGCTCTAAAATAGTTTAGATAATAATATACCAAGACATTGTCTCATAGGTCAAGTAAAAATGTATCTGTTGAAATTTTTGTGTGAATGTCTTCTGACTAAATCTTGGCAAAGGTCATGCTTGCTTGTCTTTAAATACCACTTAAATAAAGCACAGCATGCAGTGGCAATTGCTGTTTGCACTCTGCATCCCCTATGTCCTGGTGATTTCGTTACCATTATCCAGGGACCCCAATGCAGTAGATGTTGACAAAAGCCCACCCAGGCAGGAAGGATCCCTAGATTCTTATCTCCAATAAACTTCTCAGCAAAAGACAGACACAAGTGAGCTGAGGTTGAAGTGGTAGGGCACGAGCATTGAGCATAAACAGGCTCAGAGACAGTGTCCAGTCCCAGAGTTCAAGCCATAGGACAAACCAATAAAACAAAAACAAAAATAAAAACAAAACCCAAACCTGGCATTTTTCTCACTGTATACAGTGAGAAAATTAAGGAATTTGCTTCCTGTCTTACATACAGGTAGAAGAAAGATGTCACACAATTATTCTCTTCATACCATGTTATACCAAAGCTTAAAAAATTGCCCTTTTTCTAAATTTATAAATTAATATCATCCATTTGTTGGCAACTCTGTCTACATTATTCACATTATCATTTTATACATGAAGTGTTGGAATTATCTATTAACTGAGTTCTAACTATAACTCTCATGAAAGAATATTCTAGGCAAATAGAATGCAAGAAACATTTGTAAATTTGTCAATTAAACACTGTACTTAAAAAGAATTTTGTAAGTATCCTATAGAATATGAAATTACAATCAAAACCGAAATATTTATTTTAAACTTAAACTCTAATTTAGCAAGATCTACATAGTCCTTCATTAGATTAACTTTGCTATTTCTCCAGGCTTAAGATTTTGTAATCCTTCATCCTTTCCTTGGAATCTAACAGAGTGATGATTACTTACTTTTTCAAATTTTGGATGGGAATCACGAACCATTTTGCATCTAAGAATGTTCTGTAATGAAGAGAGCATTTAAAACACAACTGAGGATTATATATGAGTTGCATTTCAATAGGAAACTTGACTTCTCAAAACATAATGACAAAATTAGCCCAAATGTCCAACTTTGTATTCCTTTCTTGTTTGGTTTGTTTTATTAAGACAAAATTATACTACCTGGTCCAGCGAAGGTATCACTGTGTAATTCCACTATCTAATCTCCTATCTTAGTCTGAGTTCTAGAATTCTAGCCTTGTTTCACATTGCCCCTCCATAGTTTCTTATTTATTTAATCTAGATACAGACTAGCAATTCTGAACTTCTCAGTAATATTATCCACTGCAGTGCTCAGAGTGTTCATATACTCTTTTCAAAGATGTTCTAACATTTGACACAGGATATGAACATTATCAGATGCACCTGCAGGAGTCTCTGATTCATTCCTCCATGGATCTGATCCCTTTAATAATGATTATTTGACTCTCTTATTATCTCTGGTCCCTATTTATGTAATAGTCAAACTTTTTTGAAGAAAGTTCACTTGAGGACTTTCTAAAATTAAAAATTAACACTTGATTCTAGTCTTACTCAGGACATATTTTCTACTGTTTTCTAACTTTTCCACATATTCTGAGAGTTGCTTCATATGTGTATTTGTGCACATATAAGTGCTTCTGTATATATTTGTATGATTGCATGTATGTATGCAAAAGCCTCAACATCTTATTCAGCAATCTTGCTCATGACTGGTATTCCAATACTTGAGCCATTCTTCCAATCCAGCTTTTGGCTGGTTAATTATATATAGTTTCTCAAAGACTGTTCTGCCCAGGTTGGATGCAAACTGAACTTCCCAGACTCCTTTAATTTCTTAGGTTTTATTTCTCCAGTAGTATCAACTTTTAAATTACAAACATTTTGTGAGTGTAAAGGCTAAGCTGTAGCCTAGATTTTTAACTCAAGAATTCATATAAAGATAGATGAACATGCACATTACATATGTTGACTGTACACTGTTAGAAATGTGATCCTAAAGCAACGCCATTTGTAATAGCCCCACAAAAAATAAAATACTTAGGAATTAACTTAACCAAGGAAGTGAAGGACCTCTATGATGAAAACTTTAAAATCTTGAAAAAGGAAATCAAAACAGAACTTGGAAAATAGCAAAACTTCCCATGCTCCTGGATTGGAAAGATTAACATCGTGAAAATGGCAATACTTCCAAAGGCTATCTACAAATTCAACACGATACCTATCAAAATTCCAACCTCATTCTTCAAGGAAATAGAAGAGGCAATCCAAAAATTCATATGGAACAATAAAAGACCCCAAATAACAAAAAGGCTCCTCAATGGAAAAAACACTGCGGGAGGAATATCAATACCAAATTTCAAACTCTACTATAAAGCCATAGTAATCAAAACAGCTTGGTACTGGAATAAGAAAAGACCTCAGGACTAATGGAATAGAATTGAAAACACAGAAATGAACCTACAGACATATAGCAATCTAATCTTCGGTAAGGGAACTAAAAAAATAGAATGGAAGATAGACAGCCTCTCCAGTAAATGGTGCTGGCAAAATTGGTTAACTACTTGTAGAAAAGTAAAGCTAGATCCTTATAGATCAACCTGCACAAGAAGCAACTCCAAATGGATCAAAGACCTCGGAGTCAAAGCTGACACTCTGAAAACGTTACAGGATGGAATAGGAGAAACCCTAGGTCTCCTTGGCACAGGGCGAAATTTTCTTAATAGAGACCTGGAAACACAACAAATCAAAGAAAGGTTGGACAAATGGGATTGCATGGAGTTTCAGAGCTTCTGCATGGCAAAGGACATAGCTGGCAAGATTAATAGAAAGCCCACGGATTGGGAGAAGATCTTCACTAGCCATACAACGGACAAGGGTCTCATATCTAAAATATACTTGGAACTCAAAAAATTAAATCCCCCAACAACAAATCCTCAAAGAAACCACTGCCCAATAAATAAGTGGGTGAAAGACTTAAAGCAAAACATCTCTGAAGAAGAAAGAAGGATGGCCAATAGACACATGAAGAAATGCTCAACCTCTCTAGCCATATAAGAAATGCAAATCAAAACAACATTGAGATACCACCTCACTCCAGTTAGAATGGCAAAAATCAAGAACTCTAACAACAACAAATGCTGGAGGGGATGTGGACAGAAGGGAACCTTACTTCATTGTTGGTGGGAGTGTAAACTTGTTCAACCATTTTAGAAAGCAGTATGGAAGTTCCTCAAAAGACTTCACATAGAGCTCCCCTATGACCCAGCAATTCCACTTTTGGGCATTTACCCAAATGTTTACAAAGAAGACCACACTAAAGCTACCAGCACAACTATGTTTATTGCAGCAATATTTACCATAGCTAAGATATGGAACCAACCCAGATGCCCCTCAGTAGATGAATGGATCAAGAAAAAGTTGTATATATACACAATGGAATTCTATGCCTCCATCAGAAAGAATGACATTGCCCCATTTGTCAGGAAATGGAAAGACTTGGAAAAATTTATATTAAGTGAAGCAAGCCAAGCCCAATGAAACATAGGTCCCATGGTTTCCCTTTTTTGCAACATCTAGTATATGTATGAGTCAAGCAGAAATGGTCAGATAATGTGATGTTATGAAAACGCACCCTTAGATATGTATTTTAACGTTTTTTTCTTTCATGCATTTGTTTCTAATGCATTTATAAGACTATTTCTTTGTTGCTTTGTATGTCCCTCCCCCACAATATAACCCCTGCTTTCACTCTATTTCATGCCGGTATAATTTGTGGAGGAGATGGGGAAAATCTGGTCTTTTAAGGATAAAGGTTGCAACAATGAGAAGTACAAGTTTTCATGTCGAAAACGAACTTTACAACGTTGGTGCGGGGGGGGGAGGATTGGGTGGGGAGGTGATGGGGGGCAGGCTGGGAAGGGATGTGAAGGGTAAACAAGGAGGAGGCTGCAATGCTTGATAAGACATGTAAGCATTATCTTGCCCATGTAATTGTAACCCCTCTGTACAGTATGTTCAAAAAAAATAAAAATTAAAATAAAAAAAAGAAATGTGATCCTAAGCTGGGTGGTGGTGAGATCTTCGGATAGGGTTCAAATCCAGCCCAGGCAGGAAAGTCCCAGAGATTCTTTTTCCAATTAACTACAAGAAAACTGAAAGTGGCACTGTGGCTCAAGTATAGAGCATTAGCCTTGAGCTGAATAGCAGAGGGACAGCTCCCAGGCCCAGTGTTCAAGTGCCAAGACCACCACCAACAAAAAATATATAAGTAAAGGAAAGAAAATAAATGTGATCTTATCCACCAGTTCATGGCTAGTATAATCCCTGCTCTCTCAGGATGGACTTTTTTCCAATTAAGTCCATGCTCTTTTATCTGATTTGCATTGGAAACAGTATTATGCTTCCATTGTACTGTCTACAAAGTTGCAAGCATGATTTAGAAAGGGAGTGGCCTCATACTTCGTGTTCCACGTAGGAGTAAAGCTAAATGACATCAACAGTATAGATGTCTCTTTTCAAAGAAGAAATATTAGATGTTTATTGTAAAGCTAATATTTGATATTTTTTTCTTTTTTTTTTTATTGTGAGAATACCATACAGAGGAGTTACAATTACACGGGCATTATAACGAGCACATTTCTTATCAAGCATTGTTGCCTCTTCTTTGTTTCTCCTTCCCATCCCTTCCCACACTCCCCCTCTCCCTCTACCCCATCCTCCCCACACCAAAGTTGTAAAGTTCGTTTTTTGACATAACGACTTGTACATCTCATTGTTGCAATGGGTCCACCTGGATCCCTAAACAATTTGTTTTTAGATATGTCCAGCAAAGAATCTATAACATAACTCAGCAAAAGTAGGTGCACTGAATAATTTTGGAATTGATTTTTTTGCTTGGGAAGATTATTGATCTTGTCATTCCTTTTGGGGAAACTTAAAGTCATATTTCACTTTTTTGTTGGTTGTGCGGCTTGAATTCTTATCCTGGGCACTATCCCTCAGCTCTTCAGTTCAAGTTGAGTGCACTTCCACTTTAGCTACAGCACCACTTCCGGGTTTCTGGTGGTTAATTGAAGATTACGGTCTCATGGACTTTCCTGACAAGGCTGGCTTTGAACCACAATCCTCTAGTCTAAACCTCCTGAGTAGCTAGGATTACAGGTGTAAACCACCAACACCCAGCTCATATTTGCATATATGTACACTGAATGACACTTATAGACAAAGAATGGAATTTTTAACCAAATGATAACATAGCAGCTTTTCAGAAAAATTGAAGTAGCAGTAAATATGTCCTCCTTTTCCATTTTGTTACATTAATGACTTATGAGCTATGGGACCCTTACATTAGCATCCTTTGACATCTGAATAGGTGTATTTAGTATCAGGAAATATTCATAGAGAAATATAGAAAGAATGAGATTTTTAGAAAACAAAGGAGATAAGGTATGAAAGAACAGCATAGAAGGAGATACATTTATCACCCAGAGATTAAGAACTAGAGATTTAGAATGCTAAAGGCAATGAGGAAAAGCCTACTTGACAACTAGTTCTTCAATAAACAGAAATGATTCTCTAGACAACTTTCTGGTAAACTTAGTTACTATCATTTTTTCCTTCCATCTGGAGTTATTCCTTATTTTCTGTCACAACTATTAATTAGCCTCTGCCTTTTTGGTGCCAAAACTGACCAAAAAGATTTCAAAATCACACAGACTATTTTCACTTTGTGATTAGCAGTGATGACACAAAATCCTGTAATCGTTGAATTTCCAGAATAAATCTTCACCTAACATCTAAGCACATTCATGGCATTAATTGCTGTGCCTTAATGAACAAAACTTTTCAACATAATATCCTAACATAAGTAAAGTACATGAATTAAGGGCCATTGTCAGGTGTCAGTACGGAAGGAACAATTATATATTTCAAGTATGGGTTCTTTATTTTCCATTTACTATTTTTTTGCCAGTCCAGGGGCTTAAACTCAGGGGTAGGGAATTATTCCTGAGCTTTTTTTTTTTTTTGCTCGAGGCTGGCACTCTACCACTTGAGGCACAGCATTTGTTCCAGTGTTTTTCTTTTTTATGTGTTACTGAGGAATTGAACCCAGGGTTTCATCCATGCTAGGCAATCACCATACCATGAAGCCACATTCCCAGAGCCCTAAATGACTTTCTAAGAAGGCATTACATTTTCATTCAGTAACTATGTATCATAAGTTTGTCCAGGTGCTAGAAAATGATGTAGAAAGCAATACAATACAATAAGTCCAGTAAGGCTGGATGGACAATGAATTTCACAGTCTAGTCAGGGCACAGTGGGTCTTACCTCTGGGAGCTGTTTCAACAGGCTAAGCGAGACAGCTCCTGACCCATAGCCCATCTCCAGAATGAGAGGGTCACCTTGGATTCCAGCCACATGGGGATGCTGGCCCCCTCCTCCAGCACCCATTCAACCAGTTTTTGTGAAAGAGAGAGAGAAAAGTCAGAATTACAATTAACTCAGGTGCCAGTAGCTCAGAACTCTAATCCTAAGTACACAAGAGGCTGAGATATGAGGATCATGGTTCATAGCCATCCCCAGCAGGAATGACTCTGAGACTCTTATTTCCAAAGAACTACCAGAAAACCAGAAGTGGTGCTGTGGGCACAAGTGGTAGAGCACTAGTCTGTTGCTGAGGAGCTCAGGAACAGCGCCCATGCCTAGGGTTCAAGCCCCACAACTGACAAGAAGTGGACTTCCTACCACAAGAAGTGGAATGAATAGCACCCATTGTCCTTGGGAGCATGGTAGTGAAGTCAGGCCGAGCTTCCTGTGAAGTTGAAGTCATAAGGAGATCACCTGACTTCTCTGTGCCTCAGTTTCCCCAGATGCAAAACTCAACACAGTGAAGGATCCCCTTCCTCATGGGGAGAGGGTAATGATGAAAGAGAGTCATGTTTTGTTTCAAAATCCCCACCTGTTGCATGATTAATAACTGACCCCACCTGAGCCCTTTGCAGGTATCTTCCTGTCATTTGCTCACAGAACTGCCGAGAACCTTCTCTAAAGGCCACTCCCTCCATGCCAAGCCATGCTCCAGAGATTTCCTCTGTATAAATCCCTTGTTTCCTCAAAACTGTCCTGTGAGGAGAATGAGGTCTGATGGTTGTGGCCCTACCTAGAGCTTCACCTGTGGTCAAGAATTGGCTGCTGTGGACTAAAAGTTTGGGATAATCCATCTAAATCCATGACTGAGCATGGCACCACATGTCAACCATCCCAACTACAGAGGACCAGGTCTGGTGGAACATACCTGTCCCAGATAGGAGGACCTCAATCCAGTCCAACCAGAGCATATATTGAGTCTCTGTTTCAGAAATGCCCAAGACAGAAAGGTGACTCCTCAGAGCCAGGGTGAGGAAATAAGCAGAGGGTCATGGTGCCCCCCAGAGGGGTGTCTGACCACAGGTAGTGGTGATTTGGGGGCAGCCACTCACCTGTGCTGCTGGGAAAGGCTGCTCCAGGTGGGGCAAGCATCAATGGCAGCGGCATTGAAAACAGATGGGCCAAGAGCAGAGAACAAGGGCCAGGGACCAGGTCAGGCCTTTAGGCGGGCTGGCAAAGCACCATTACCTGAGGTTTGAAATCCTGCACCTTGGGAAGGGGGGAGGGAGCCGTGGTGTGGGCAGGCATCTCAATTTCCTACTATAATCCAAAGTGGCTTGAGTCTCTTCCTCACCACTCAGCCACCTCTACCTTCCTCAAGTGCTGGTAGTGTTGTAAACTAACCTAACCTAGGGAATCCAGGTGCTACTGGGCAGCATGGAATGTGGGCGTGGCCACCATTCTTGTATCCCATTGGTCAGAAAGAACCATGAAATAATGGGGGTGTGGCTGGAATTCTGTGATGCAGGCAGCATGGGTGGAGTCTAGAAGACAGCAGCTCCCCCAGCCCTTTTCCCAGGGACCAATTCAGTTGGAGACAAGAGGGTGACCTGCTTTAGCTGGATGGCTGCAAAGATTGTTGTGTATGTCTGTTTTTTTACCAGACCTGGACCTTGACCTCAGGATCTGGGAACAGTCTGTGAGCTGCTTTTGCTCAAGGCTCGCCTTCCACACTGGAGCCCAGGGCTTCTGGCTTTGTTGGAACTGAATTTGGACAGAGGTCTCAAGGATTTTCCTGCCTAGGATGACTTTGACCATGATCCTCCCATCACAGCCTTGTAAGTATCAAGGAGGACTGCTGAGAGCCACTGGTGCCTGGCTTATCATTGGTCTTGCTGATATTCTTGGACAGACCGGTGAGTACCCTATCCCCAGGTTGAAGTGGTGGGAGCTGGAGCCCACAGTTGGAATCCTGGTCCTGCCACCTCCAAATGGCAGGAGATCCTAAGGAACTCATTCTTATCTATATGAATACCAATGGAATGTGATGTATGTTATGACTGAATGGGCAGTTCTTGAATGATTCTAGGATAAAATTATACACAATTATAGGACACTGATAAATTTTAGTTAATTATTTATTAAACAATTAGACAATCACATTCATACAATTTAAGCATAATAAAATACATAAGAATTGGTCCTCACATACTGCAAAGGTGCCATTTTTCTGCCAGGACTGGGATTGAAACTCATGGTCTTGGTAACTCTGTTGCACTGTGTAGGAATGGGAAGCTGGCCTCCTTGAAGTCAAGAAATTCAGGTCTGTTCCTTATGCCTAAAATAGATCCCCACCACTAGAAAACATCCTATTCATGTACAATTTACATATATGATTTATATTTATATACATAGGTTGACTCCATATGGCATTCAGTATAGTTATTTTATTTTTTTTGTTTTATTCATGTGTTGACCATTTATTTTATTGACTATTATGGAACATAAAACATTGATTACATTGATTACACAGGATATAGGTCTGCATATGTATTCCACTTCATTCCTGACACCCACGACTTTCACAGAAAAGGAAAACATGTTTCACCATCATCTTCTTATTCCACGATTCATTGTTGGTAGTGCTGGCATCTGAACTCAAGGCCTACAAGCCTACAAGGCCCAATTCATGAATGGGTGAGTGTTAGCATGCCATCCTGGGGCAAATTGAGCTGACAGAGTGTTCCCAGGACCTCAGATCAAGCCCCAGGGGTTACCAAAATAAGAAAAAATTGACATACAGATGACAGTATGCTAATAAATATATATCTTTATAGAGTGTCAAAGATGTCTATACATTATTCAGTTATATAGACTACATTCTTACCAATTCTTGGGTATTAATTATGCCTCAATGTAATTAATGTAATGTAATTAATTAATTGTTTTCATCTTTAAACTATTAATGAAATCAGTGTCCTGAAATTATTGTGTTCCTTTAAGTAATAATATTCTTTCAATGCTTCATAAATATTGAATCAAATCAATCAGCCTCCTGAAATGATGCTGTCTAATTTTATAGAGCATCATCCATGATCAATTCATTCAACCATGACCTTGACAACATTCCATTGTTAATCCTGATAGTCTGGCAGCCTTCAGCAATGCAAGGTGAAGTACCCTTTGCAACAGTGTCATTCAGACCCATGAGGGTCACCATGAAAAGGAAGAAAATATTAAAAGACCGTATTTTTTCTGTGCATTGCTTTCCCTGCAAGGCCTGGGGGTCTAGGATCCCAGGAGGAGCTGTAGATCTAGTGGCTGTACCCCAGCCTACGGTGATCAAAGCTGAGGCAGAGTTTCCACGACCTGAGTTCAAGCGCCGTATTGAGAAAAGTAAAATAAAAAAATTTAGCTCCCTGGCTTGCAATTCACGCTGTTTATTCTTCCAGGCTTTGGATTTGAACTCAGGATCTGGGTAAACCTGCAGCAATGGGGATGAAGATAAGAAAGTCAGGCCTGTTCACTAGTCCTGAATTCAAGCCCCAGCCCTGGAAACATAATATTTATAAACATTGTAAAGATAGGATTTATACTTACCTATAGATATTCAGTCCATACATGTTTGGTGTGGTTGTTCTTGTATTTTTTGTTTTATTCATTTATTTACCATTGATTGTACTATGATGAAACCCCTTCCATGTATTACATTGATGACATCCTTTCACAGAGCATCTAGATTTATAGAAATGTTCTCCATCTTGCCAGGATTCTCAGGATCACCAAGGATATTCAGAGAAAAGGAAAACAAATTTCACACTTGGCTTCTTACTCCACAATTCACTTGTTGGTAGTGCTGGGATGTTAACTCAGGGCCTAGTAGGACCAATTGGCCAATAAGTCAAGGTGAACACACTAACCTGTGAGCAACTAAAGAGCTAGGCCATTCCCAAGACCTGACATTGATCGCCAGGGTGGTCCACTATAGTCATGAATTCATAATTTAAACATAGGATCTATATTGACATACATGTGTGTATAGCATCTTGTGTTCGGTGAACTTCTCCTTATTTTGTCTCTACTTCATGGGGGTATTGTGTATTTGACTAAGTAAGGTGACAGGTTTAACTGTGTTGACATGGATAACAACCTGTTCCCATGGTTATAGGGTTGCCTATGAATTCCCCTTCCTAGTTGAGACTCAGGACTTACACAGGAGAGGAAAACATTTACAACAACTGGCTTCTGACATCAGGATGAATCTTTTGTGAGTGCTGGGATTTGAACTCAGGTTTGGATAGCTCTGTTGCACTGAAGGGGACGGGGAAGCTCACCATCCTTGAAGACTAGAATGTCAGGCCTGGTCCAGGGCCTGATTTGAAGCCCCAACACTGAACAAAATAGTAAGCCCACATTTTTTAAACATAGGATCTCCCTCTACCTACAGGTGTGGTATGCATCTTTCTTTCAGTGTAGTTATACTTTTTATTAATTTTTATTTATCTTATTCATGGATGTATTGTGCATTTTATTGAATATGTTGACAGATATAACTGTGCTTACATGGATGACAACCTATTCCCATGGCTATTGAGTTGCTTATATAGCATTTTCCATCCTCAATGAGACCCAAGGCCTAGCAGGCCCATTTGGTTAATGGGTCATGGTGAGCACACCAGCCTATGAGAGACCAAAGAGGTAGGTCATGTCTGGGACCTGAGATGGAGTCCTGGTGGGGTCAAAAGAGTCATAAATTCAAAATTAAACAAAGTATCTATATTTCCAAACATGGGTGGGCGACATCTTGCGTTTGGTGTAGTCATTCTCTTTATTTTGTGTCTTATTCATTGATGTATTGTGTATTTTTTTTAATTTTTATTTTTTATTGTGAACATACTGTACAGAGGGGTTACAATTACACGGGCAAGGTAATGAGTACATTTCTTATCAAGGATTGCGGCCTCTTCCTTTGTTTACCCTTCACATCCCTTCCCAGCCTCTCCCCACCCCCCCCATCCCATCCTCCCCAAAGTTGTAAACTTCGTTTTCGACATGACAACTTATACTTCTCATTGTTGTAACGGGTCCACAGTTATCCTTAAACGACTTGTTTTTCCCCTTCTCCTCCACAAATTGTACCGATATCAAATATAGTGAAAGCAGGGGTTATATTGTGGGGGAGGGACATACAAAGCAACAAAGAACTAATCTTATAAATGCATTAGAAACAAATGCATGAAAGAAAAAAACATTAAAATACATATCCAAGGGTTCATTTTCCTAACATCACATTGTCTGACCATTTCTGCTTGACTCATACATATACTAGATATTGCAAATAAGGGACACCATGGGACCTATGTTTCTTTGGGCTTGGCTAACTTCACTTAATATAATTTTTTTCAAGCCTTTCCATTTCCTAACAAATGGGGCAATGTCATTCTTTCTGATGGAGGCATAGAATTCCATTGTGTATATATATCACATTTTCTTGATCCATTCATCTACTGAGGGGCATCTGGGTTGGTTCCATATCTTAGCTATGGTAAATAATGCTGCAATAAACATAGTTGTGCTGGTAGCTTTAGTGTGGTCTTCTTTGTAAACATTTGGGTAAATGCCCAAAAGTGGGATTGCTGGGTCATAGGGGAGCTCTAGGTGAATTCTTTTGAGGAACCTCCATACTGCTGTCCAACGTGGTTGAACAAGTTTACACTCCCACCAACAATGAAGTAAGGTTCACTTCTGTCCACATCCCCTCCAGCACCTGTTGTTATTAGAGTTCTTGATTTTTGCCATTCTAATTGGGGTTAGCTGGTATCTCAATGTTGTTTTGATTTGCATTTCTTTTATGGCTAGAGAGCATTTCTTCATGTGCCTTCCTTCTTTCTTCTTCAGAGAAGTTTCTCTTTAAGTCTTTAACCCACTTATTTATTGGGCAGTTGTTTCTTTGAGGATTTGTTGTTGGGGGATTTAATTTTTTGAGTTCCAAGTATATTTCAGATATGAGACCTTTGTCCGTTGTATGGCTAGTGAAGATCTTCTCCCAATCCGTGGGTTTTCTATTGATCTTGCAAGCTATGTCCTTTGCCATACAGAAGCTCTGCAACTTCATGCAATCCCATTTGTCCAACCTTTCTGTGATTTCTTGTGTTTCCGGGTCTCTATTAAGAAAATTTCGGCCTGCATCATGGAGACCTAGGCTTTCTCCTATTCCATCTTGTAATGTTTTCAAAGTGTCTGCTTTGACTCGGAGGTCTTTGATCAATTTGGAGTTGATTCTTTTGCAGGGTGATATATAAGGATTTAGCTTCAGTTTTCTACAAGTGATTAACCAATTTTGTCAGCACCATTTACTGAAGAGGCTGTCTTTTTTCCATTCTAATTATTTAGCTTCCTTATCGAAGATTACATGGCTATATATCTGTAGGTTCAATTCTATTCCATTGGTCCTGAGTTCTGTTCTTGTGCCATTACCAAGTGTTTTTTGTCTTTTTGTTTTTTTTTTGGGGGGCCAGGTCATGTGGCCTGAACTCTGGGCCTGGGCGCTGTCATCGCTATAGTGTTGTAGTAGAGTTTGAAATTTAGTATTGCTATTCCTCCAGCACTTTTCTTTCTGTTAATGATCTTTTATGCTATACAGGGACTTTTATTGTTCTATATGAATTTTTGGATTGTCTCTTCTATTCCTTGAACAATGAATTTGGGATATTGTTAGATATTGCATTATTGCTTGGGAAATATTGCCCTTTTCATGATGTTGATCCTTCCAATCCAGGAGCATGGGAGTTTTTGCCACTATGTTCTGTTTTGATTTCCTTTTTCAGGCTTTTAAACTTTTCATCATAGAGGTCTTTCACTTCTTGCTTAATTCTTAGGTATCTTATTTTTTTCTGGCGCTATTAAGAATGGAGTTGCTATCCTGATTTGAGCCACACTTTTCTCATTCTTTGCATACAGAAAAGCCATTAATTTTTGAGGGTTAAATTTATACCCTGTTACTTTGCCCATGTTTTGAATAAGCTTGAATAATTTGGGAGTGGAATCAATGGAATTCTTTAAATGCAAGATCATAGCATCTGAAAAGAGGGAGTGCTTTACATCATCTTTCCCTATTTAGATCCATTTCATGTTTGCATCTTGTCTTATTGCTGTAGCTATGCATTCTTACTAGATTGAAGATGAGTGTCCAGAATGGACATCCTTGTCTCGTTCCTGATTTAAGAGGATATGGCTTTAGTTTTTCACTATTAAGTATAATGCTGGCTGTAGGTTTGTCATATACAGCCTTTATTGTATTGAGGAATGTTCGGTGGATTCCTAGTTTTTCTAGAGTTTTCATTATCAATGGGTGTTGAATCTTTTCAAATGCCTTTTCTGCATCTATTGAGATAACCATGTGGTTCTTAGCCTTGCTCTTGTTGATGTGATGAATTATATTAAACAATTTGCATATATTGACCCAGCTTTGCATTCCTGAAATGAATCCTGTTTGATTGTGGTTTATGATTTTTTGGATGAATTGTTGAAGTCGATTGGCCAAAATTTTGTTCAAAAATTTTGCATCAATGTTCATCAAAGAAATGGGTCTATAACGTCTCTTTTTTTGATGAGCCCTGACTGGTTTTGGGATGAGGGTTATGATGTCTTCATAGAGTGAGTTCTGTAGTGCACTTTCTCTGTTAATTTCATTGAGGGGCTATTGGTGTGAGCTCTGCTTTGAAGGCCTTCTAGAATTCTGCTGCACATCTTTCTGGTCCTGGGATTTTCTTAGATGGGACTTCTCTTATTACTGTTTCTATCTCAATGTTTGATATGGGCATGCTAAAATGTTTTAATTCATCTTGGTTTAGTTTCAGCATGTCAATATTTGCTATGAAAAGGTCCATTTCTGCCAAGTTCTCAAACTTATTAGCATAGTTTTGAGAAGTATTCCTTATAATGTTCTGAATCTTGGTTGTTTCTATGGTGATGTTTCCATTCTCATCTCTAAGTTTATTTGGGTGAGTTTTCTTCTTTTTCAGATAAGATTTGCTAAGGGTCTGTCAATTTTGTTAATTTTTTCGAAGAACCAACTCTTTCTTTTGTTGATTATTTCTATGGTTTTCTTGGATCCTAATTCGTTTAATTCTGAGTTAATTTTAATTATTTCTTTCCATCTCCTGGACTAGGGTTTATCTTGCTGCTCTTTTTCCTGGAGGTTCAGATGTCTCATTAAATTGTTGGTTTTAGATCTCTCCAATTAGTTTATGTAGGAACTCAAAGCTATAAACTCGCCTCTGAGTACTGCCTTTGCTCTGTCCCAGAAGAGCTGGTAATTTGTGTGCTCATTTTTGTTGAATATCATGAACATTTGAATTTCCTTTCTAATCTGTTCCCTGACCTACTGGTGAGTCAACAGTGTGTTGTTCAGCATCCATGTGTTACAGGACTTTCTTTGGTGGTTTTTGGTGTTGAGTTTTAATTTTATTCCCTTGTGGTGTGAGCGAATGCAAGGTATAACTTCAATGTTTCTGAATTTGGACAAGATTGCTTTGTGACCTAAAATGTGGTCTATTTTGGAAAATGTTGTATGTGCTGCAGAGAAAAACGTGTATTCTGTTGCTGCTAGGTGAAATATTCGGTAGATGTCCGTTAAATCTACTTGATCTATGCAGTTGTTTAGATCACCGGTTTTAGACTTGAGCTGAAGAGCTGAGGGACAATGCCCAGTCCCAGAGTTCAGGCCCTAAAACCGACCAAAAAAATCCCTCTGCCACATCTGCCTTGCTTACTTTGACTCCCCTTATGTTGGCATACTAGGAGGCCAGCATAAGATGAAGCTCCAGAAACCTTTTTGGATAGAAAAAGAAACTACTGAATGGGAAGTGAAGGGTGTTTTAGAAGAGATTGGGAGCTGAACACAGGCAGGAGGGCTCATGGCTTCAGCCTCACCTGTCTTCTGAATCATTGCCCATTTACCAGCTGTAGTTATTTGCTCCAAAATCAATGTGGCAAAGTCTGCAATTCTTATTGACTCATCCACATACACAGACCTAGTTAGTCATCCAGAATGACTTAAAATGTAGATTTCCTAAATCAGAGAAATCTGTACCAGAGTAAATGGGCAGAAAGAACTTCATTTAATCAGGTTCAATTCATTTTTACTTGCTTATAATTCAACTGAGAGAACAATATCAAACTAACCAAGCTTTCACAAAATGAAAATATCCAAGCAACTACATTTTACAGGAAGTAAATATTCACAGTACAAATCAGAATTTCTTAAGAGGTGGTGCTCTCAGAAAATAAGGAAATAGGGTTCAGGACACATGTCAGACACATTTCACAACAGCATCAAAATTAAATTCATTACCACAGGTGGCAAAAGTTGCTTACTCTCAGCATGTAAGCACATATCATTTTTTTCTGGTCCTTAGTAAAAAAGATGGAATAGTTTGATTTCCCTTCTCAATTTCAATCTCCAAATCACATTTTCTTCTAAAGAAGTCATTTATCTCACACACCTGACAATACAGAATATGTCTTCAAACCTGGGTCTTATGGGCATCTGGGAGCAAAATAGGAAGAGTGAACCAGGCTACAGGAAGCTTGATTGTTCAGGAATAAATCATGTTTGTCT